>NC_089796.1:33315409-33370409 GCF_040412425.1 Macrobrachium rosenbergii | reverse complement strand
GAGAGAGAGAGAGAGAGAGAGAGAGAGAGAGAACAAAGGAGATATAGACAAAAGAGCCATAGGGGAAGCGAGGAATTAGTAAATGGAAATAAGTGACGTGCCCGAAGACTTCGCACATGCGCGTATAACGAGCCATGGCATGTGTAAGGATAGACGGAAAAAAATGAGATTTGTAATGACCTGCACGATTCAGGAGACTGCCTGCAGCCTCAGAGTTCGTTAGCACTAGTCGGAAGATGATATGAAAAACCAAGAATTATTTGGAAGAAAAAGAAAAGAAGCTAAATTATTAGAAATTGTATAACGAAAGATTGATTTTCGGCATGAAAATGCTAACTTATCTAAAAGTACACGGAAAGTGCCTTAGATTAATACCTCAGCAAATTCATCATGCATTATTACAAATGAGAAAATTAATATTATTTTAACGTTAAAAACTCGTCGTTTGACTCGATGTTTAGTTCACTGAATATTGCCCGAAGATATTCAGTCAATGGGTCATAAAATTGTAACACACCTTAAATGTCCTAAATTGGTAATATCCTAGAGGTTAATTTCTAGAAAAAGAATACAGAATTTAAGTCACTTACTATATCAGCTAATGGTAGCGAAACAGCCGATCTCATACGCAAGTACAGGGCGAGAGAGAGAGAGAGAGAGAGAGAGAGAGAGAGAGAGAGAGAGAGAGAGAGAGAGAGAGAGAGAGAGAAGGTGGTCTACTGTGAACAACGTCTGTGCAATTACTCATCTGTTACATGCTAAAAGAAATGTCTAAAAATTTCAGTTAACGAAAGGCATACACAAGATCAGCAATAGGGAACTCCACGTTCGTTTTACATTCTCATTGTGGCTTGAAGCTTCTTTCTCCTCAGATCCTTTCCTGATATCTTTTGATTCCTCGGAGACAGAACGATTATTACATTTGTCCATTCATGGTTTTGAACTAAATCTGTCTTTCTCTTTCCCTCCTTTTAGATTGTAGGGTCCCACACGGACCTACACAATCGTCCATCTTACCTGGCCGTCCGAACGCATACCCTACGGGCATCTGCTCCTCACAACAAGCATCTGACATACCCGCCAAGCAAACGCGTATGAGAGACACAGCCAACATCATACATCCTTTTTATGTACACTGTCGTTCATAATCATGTCACGCCAAATGTATCAGTCCTAATAGAGGCAATACAATGTCAGCTTTTCAGCTATATTTATCAGAACTCTGTTAGCAACTTGTATATAAAATTAAGTACCATTCTCCAATCTCGAACAAACACAATAAAATTGACTATATATTAATATCTATTTTGTTCACCTTTGTCAGGCACTATTGTTTTGAATAAATTAGTAAGTCTGTAGACGCTGCCTCTTACTTACGCCTTCGCTACGAGATATTTACCAAGTTGAAATCTAGTATGGGTTACAATCCAAGTAGCCCTCTGCAGATATATTATTGCACCCAAAAGAAGAATGAAAACCGATAAATACAAAGAAATGTCATTCAGTTAGCAAGAAAAGGGTAGCTATAGTGTAGTTTGAAAGAGAACTCTTTCCTCCACCTCTTAAGCTGAATCCTGGCAAGGGAGATAGGAGTTCACAACTTACAGTATCCTTCAAAGGTAAAACGGCACCGGAGGAGGTGAGGTATCCTGGGGTGCAATTCAATCTTCAATGTTTTTTTCTTTTTAGGAAATGGATAACGACGTGCAAAATTAAAAGAATTTAATCTATTTAAGTACGGATACCGATATCTTAGCAGTAATTAAAACAAAACTTATCAACAACTAAAACTGTAATTAATTTGGAAACCTGATGTATGGCAATGATTACATGTGAAAATGCCAGAGGAACTATTATTACCATCGACAAATTTTCTTTCTGCCTCAATTCGACGACATTCGCAGGGAAAACCTAAGAATTTAAAGGAAATGAAACGCTCAGAATAAACGATCTCGATTAAATGTTCAATGTGAACGTTTTCAACTAATAATTCCGGAGAAACGTTTCGTATATATCGAGAATAAATATATTCCAAGAAGTGTTACTTTATAACTTACTGAATATATTAACATTTTGTTTTGAACATATTCCTATTGAGATAAATAGGTAGATAAATGGATCTGAACAATTCTCTACGAGAATACTTCTCTAGAATGTTTTAACCAAAGACAAAAAACTTCAGAATCTTGTAAATGAATATTCTTGTATACGATCTCAAGAGAATAATCTGAGCATGCATTATACGAGAAAGGTTTCCCAACAACGTTTTGAACAAATTTCTGCAGAGAACCATTTGCCAAATGATACGAACACCTAGAGATAAAAAAAAAAGTTTTCTAGAGCTACTAAGAAACGATTCCCGAGAACGCTCTGAAAAATATATTTTTTTTTTATTTGCTGAAGGAAATATTTCTTCATCTGAGTTACAAAGAGTTAATAGAGAAACAACATCACATGAATATATATATATATATATATATATATATATATATATATATATATATATATATATATATATATATATATATATTATGATATTGCCTTGTAATATGTATATCATTCCAGGATTTTGATATATTTACTGTTCTAGTTATCATTTGTTCTGTGTAATAATAATAATTGTTGGAGTATTGTATGTAATTTAACAGTGTAATTTAGAATTAATAATAGGCTTTTAATAATATGTAGTGGGAGAAAGAGGGATTCGAGTTAGACCTGATATTGTATTTTGATTCCATCTGTCATCACTTAAGACACGCAAGCACTTTGTTTTGGGTTATGTGTTGACAGGTTGGGATAACAGTTCAGTCATGTAAGATTTAGTCTCATATGAGAAAAAGACGAATGATTTAGCAATGTTACATATATTGTTCTGATTGTGTCCCATACGATTTTCTGGTAAAAAAATGTGTACTTTTTGAGAAATGCAAATAAGTGTTGCATTGAAGCTCATGACAATTGCAACATGTTTAAGAGTACATTGCTCTGATCACGTATTGTTCTAATGTGCTAGTTTTGGCCCCAAAACGTTTTGCTCAGGAAGTTACGTCATATTCCTCTTCTAGAATTTTCTCTTGTATCTCGTTCCCAAAATGTCTTAATAATGACGACATCTGGTTGTTTCATTTCCAACCGGAATCCAAAAGTTTGCTCATTCTGATTTCAGAGACTGTACATGTGGTTCTCTCTCTCTCTCTCTCTCTCTCTCTCTCTCTCTCTCTCTCTCTCTCTCTCTCTCTCAAAAGAGAACAGTTATTAACATAAAATATTTGTGTGGCATTGATATTAAACTTAGCTTTTGAGATCTGAATGTAGGAAAAGTGTATGCCTATCAAAAAGTAAGTTTTTGTGAATCTTGAGCAGCTGCATTTCTGGTGATTTTACAAGAGTTTTCACATGCTTGTCTAAGGTAAAGTGAATTTTACTTATTATTACTATGGTATAATAAAGTATATTAAGAAATTGTTGCCTTAGCGAAATTGTTTTGGTAAATCTTTTGTGTAATTTTGTGTTATTGTGTTTGCAATCCCTTAATTTTTCACATTTCATAAAATGGTGATTTAACACTTATTTACTCAGCTCTTTCAGTATTTCTTAATAATGTAACATTGAATACTTGATTTAATTTTCATTTACCAATATTTTCTTTTCGAATCTTGGGTAATTCTTAATAGTTTAAAGTTTGCTTGATTGATTTAATTTCTTGATAAATTAAGGTAATAATTTAACTCAAGAATTAGTTGAAATTTTGTGTTGCTTTCAAGTAATAGTAAATTTTTTTCGGGCTGTGAATTCTAATTATAAATTTTGAATTCAAAATAAATTTTTGTATTCAAAATGTTCCAAAACAGTTTCCTTTACTGACCACCAGTGAATAGGATTAATTGTGTGCATAAGGCAAAGTGATGAACATATTTTGTTCCTTTAGTTTTGCTGAAGTAAATTAAGACCAGGGAAACTGTTAAAGTTGTTTGATTGAGTGATGCCCTTTTGCTCTAGTATATTTCTTGTTTAACTGTTGATAACTCATGGTTGGTTTGATAAACTTAGTTTGATTTTTCATGTGATTAATAAGCTTTTTTAAGGGATCACATTGTGACACAAACACACACTCAGTCACAAACACACACACACAAACACACACACACACAAACACACACAATTTTGAACACACACACACACATACATATATATATATATATATATATATATATATATATATATATATATATATATATATATATATATATATATATATATATATATATATATATATATATATATATATATATATATATATATATATATATATAGATATATATATATAGATATATATATATATATATTTATATATATACTGTGTATTTTATATATATAGATGCATTTTCTATATATATATATATATATATATATAAATGTATATGTATATATATATATATATATATATATATATATATATATATATATATATATATATGTATATGTATATATATATATATATATGTATATGATATACCATATATATATATATATATATATATATATATATAAGATATATATATATATATATAAATATATATATATATATTTATATATATGTATGTATGTATGTATGTATATACTTTTATATATATCAGTAGACCAACTGGCACTGCCTGGGAAACTGAATGACAACCAATAAAGCTGTCTCTGTCTCTCTCTCTCTCTCTCTCTCTCTCTCTCTCTCTCTCTCTCTCTCTCTCTCTCCCCCCAACAATCACTCTTACTCTCTCTCTCTCACTTCTCCTCGCTCTCACTCCCTCTCTCCCTCACACTCTCTCCCTTTCCTGTTGAGATATTTGCTTTGGTTACATTGCCCAGAATTTTTTACATTTATATATTTCCCCCCTTCTTAACCCCCATTCCCATCGGGACTGAACTTGGACTTAAAGTGCATCAGGAGTTTCGCTGTTCATATGAGGGGCCTCAAAAATTACGGATTAGACACTAATATCTGACATTTTTGACATTATTTCTCACCCCTTCTCAAACCCCTTTCTAGCAGGGCTGAATTTGGACTTAAATGGCACTGGCAGCTTCACTATTCATGTCAGTGACCTCGAAACCTGTGGATTAGGCACTACTTTCTGTCATTTTTGGTTATTTTTTATGTCACCCCCTTCCCACTCCTTTTTGCCCCCTTTTCCTCTCGGGATTGAAATTGGACTTAAAGGGTACTGGAAGTGTCACTATTTATCACAGCTACCTCGAAAACTATGGATTAGACACTAATATCTGTAATTTTTGGTTATTTTTACATGTCATCCCCTTCCCACCCCTTGTCACCCCCGCTTTCTATCGGGGCTGAACTTGGACTTAAAGGGTATTGGGGGTGTCAGTATTCATCTCAGCAACCTCAAAAACTATGGATTAAACACTAACTCTTAAACGCCTACTGGACGTATCATACATCGACTAAAATTGTCTGTTGGGTGCCAAGTGGACGTACCGTTTTTCGACTACAAAAAATTTCAACCTCCGGTCAACTTTGACTCGACCGAAATGGTCGAAAAACGCAATTGTAAGCTAAAAATTTTACATTCTATTAATATTCAATCATGTACCTTCATTTTTCAACAAATTGGAAGTCTCTAGCACAATATTTCGATTTATGGTTTCCTTTGAAAAAACTTTTTCTTAAGCCCGCGAATAACTCGACCGAAAATTTCAGAAATTCTTTCGTCATTTTGTCGTAATTTTTGTACTGTTCTATATTAGCCGTTATATAAAGTTTTATATATGATAATTTGCGAAATTTCATGTACAATACAACAAAAAATAATTCATGGTTGTAGCTTTTATCAGTTTTGAAATATTTTCAAATAAACCACGATAACCAAAATTTCAACCTTTGGTCAACTTTGACTAGACCGAAATGGTCAAAAAACGCAATTGTAAGCTAAAACTCTTACATTCTAGTAATATTCAATCATTTACCTTAATTTTGCAACCTATTGGAAGTCTCTAGCACAATATTTCGATTTATTGTGAATTTTTGAAAAAACTTTTTTTCCTACGTCCGCGCCAGAAATTCTTTCGTCACGTTGTCGTAATGTTTGCACTGTTTTTATATTAGTCGTTACATAAAGTTTTATATATGGAAATGTGCGCAATTTCATGTAGAATACAAATGAAAATAACTCATGGTTGTAGCTTTTTACCAGTTTTGAAATATTTTCATATAAATCACGATAACTGCCAAAATTTCAAGCTTCGGTCAACTTTTACTCGACCGAAATGGTCAAAAACGCAATTATAAGCTAAAAATCTTATATTTTAGTAATATTCAATCATGTTCCTTCATTTTGCAACAAACTGGAAGTCTCTAGCACAATATTTCGATTTATGGTGAATTTCTGAAAAAAAAATCTTTTTCCCTACGCCTGCGCGCGGTAACTCGGCCGAACATCTCAGAAATTCTTTCGTCATGTTGTCGTAATGTTTGCATCGTTTACATTAGTCATTACATAAACTTTTATATATGAAAATGTGCGCAATTTCATGTAGAATACAACAGAAGATAGCTCATGGCTGTAGCTTTATCAGTTTTGAAATATTTTTACATAAAATCACGATAACTGCCAAATTTCAACCTTCGGTCAACTTTAACTCGACCGAAATGGTAAAAAACGCAATTGTAGCTAAAACTCTTACATTCTATTAATATTCAATCGTTTAACTTCATTCTGCAATAAATTGGAAGTCTCTAGCACAATATTTCGGTTTATGGTGAATTTTTGAAAAAAACATTTTCCTTACGTCTGCGCGGTAACTCGGCCGAACATCTCAGAAATTCTTTGGTCTCGTTGTCGTAATATTTGCACCGTTTTATATTAGTCGTTACATACAGTTTTATATATGAAAATGTGCGCAATTTCATGTACAATACAATAGAAAATAACTCATGGTTGTAACTGTTTATCAGTTTTGAAATATTTTCATATAAATGACGATAAATACAAAAAATTCGACTTTCGGTCAACTTTAACTCGACCGAAATAGTCGAAAACTGCAATTGTAAGCTAAAACACTTACAGTCTAGTAATATTCTATCAATTAGCTTCATTTTCCAACAAACGGGAAGTCTCTAGCACAATATTTCGATTTATGGTGAATTTAAAAAAAAACAATTTTTTTTACGTCCGCGCGTTACGAATTCATGCATCATTTTGTGATAATATTTTCTCTGTGTTGCTTTGATCGTTTTACAATTTGTTATATACCAAAATCATCGCAATTTAGTGTAAAATACAACTACCAAAAATTTACTCATTACCTTTAACCATTGGTCTTACAGCGCGATTTGTCTACAATTATATAAGAGTTTTTTTTCGCTGTCATATATTCCAATATTTATATATGATATTGATATTTTTTTTTCATTTCTGATGGTTGCATACTAAACTTCAGGAAATTAAAAAAAAGGAGCCAAAAATGAACTCTTAATCTTAAAAACTAAGCGTGCTGTGATTTAAAAAAAAAAAAAAAAATTTCCGTATCGGGTAACTCACCAATGCACGCCGGCATATGGGAGACGTTTCTGTAAATAGAAGCTCGGCGTTTAAGGGCTAATATCTGTCATTTTTGGTTATTTTTACATGTCATCCCCTTCCCACCTCTTGTCACCCCCGCTTTCTATCGGGGCTGAACTTGGACTTAAAGGGCATTGGGGGTGTCAGTATTCATCTCAGCAACCTCAAAAACTATGAATTAGACACTAATATCTGTTGTTTTTGGTAATTTTTACATGTTATCCCCTTGTCACCCCAAATCACCCACCCTTCCTATCGGGGCTGAACTTGGACTTGAAGGGCATCGGGAGTGTCACTATTAATCTCAGTGATCTCAAAAGCTATGGATTAGGCATGTAATCCATCGTTTTTGGTCATTTTTACATGTCACCCCCTTCCCACCCCTTCTTAACACCCTTCCTGTTGGAGCTGAACTTGGACTTAAAGGCATCAAGAGTTTCACTGTTCATCTAAGAGTCCTCAAAAACTATGGATTAGACATTAATATCTGTCATTTACGGTTACTTATACATGTTACCCTCCTCCCACCCACTTCTCACCGACTTTCTTATCTGAGCTGAACTTGGACATAAAGGGCATCAGGAGTTTCACTAAATATCTCAGTGACCTAAGCTGTGAATTAGGTACTAACATATGTTTTCTTGGTTATTTTTACATGTCACCCCTTACCAACCCTTCTCAACCACCCTCTTATCAGGGCTGAGCTTGAAGTTAAATGGCATCAGGAGTGTCATTATTCATCTCAGCATCCTCAAAAACTATGAATTAGACACTAATATCCTTCATTTTTGGTTATTTTTACATGTTAACCCCTTCCCACCCCTTTCTCACCCCCCTTCCTATTGGACTTAAAGGCAAAGGGAGTGTCATGATTCATTTCAGCGACCTTGAAAACTATGGATTAGACAATACTACTTGTTGCTTTCGGTTATTTTTACATGTAACCCGCTTCCCACATCCCATCCTTTGGTGCCAATGATGTCTTACCCCACAGTATTCTTTCCCGGTTAGTAAGACATATGTATACCAAGTTTGGTGAAATTGCATTTCAGAGTTATGCTGGAACATACACACACACACACACACACACACACACACACATATATATATATATATATATATATATATATATATATATATATATATATATATATATATATATATATATATATATATATATATATATATAGGACCAAGGGCAGATACTCAGGACGTCCATAATAACGGCATAACTTTATTTGTGCTTACGTTTCAAGACATCTGTCTCATTATCAAAGCTGGAATAAGTAAAATATAAATATAAAATCAGACTCATACTTAAAATTACAATCAAAATATAAAAAAAGTTATGCAAAAGAAAGACAAAATTAAGAAGACCGTTACCGTTTGTACGGAGTATAAAAGTAGAGTGACATAAACAGAATTCCAGGCCGGGGTAAACTCAAGTCAGGTACAGAGTTGTTGAGGTAGTTTGGTTGTTCAATCTTGGTACTAGTAGTTTAATAAAAAGAGATTCAAAGATAGGAAGCGAAGAACTGGGGACTTTGGAAAGTATTTTAAAATTTCTATAATCAATTTCTGTTTTACATCTTTTAGCGTGTTCTCGAATATTTGAGTACTCTGGATTAGATAATTTGACTCAGTTCTATAACTGACCCCCTATGACAATCAATTCCAAGAACTTTCAGTAGGCGGCGTGAGGCGCCCACGTATTTCCCTGACTACATCGGGGGCAAGCAAATAAATAGACGATGCTTGCCCCCGCAGTGACTGCGCTAATAACTAACTCTCAATTTAACAGCACAAATAATTTCAAGACGGTCTTCAGCACTAGAAACACCAATACAGCATTAGAAGGTAGCAGAAGGGAATGAAGCAGAACGAAATATTCCACGAAGCAGTGAGACTTTATGTGTTGATCGGAGTGAAAATTTTACAGCGGTAAATCTCTGTCAGTTTGAAGTTTCCGGATGTTCGCATAAGATCAACAACAAATTCAGTTTAATGATTATATATGACCCTAATAAGAACCATAGTAATAATCACGGCATAGATCAGCGGTGATTTTTATAAGAAGTATAACGAAATTTATGAAAGAATTGGAAACTCCCCTAAACTTCGCCGATCGCAGCAGTGGAGAAGACGAAAACAAACAGTGTTGGCGGACGTATGAAAGTCGCTAATATCTACGTCAGTTCAGTGAACTTTTCTATCATGTACGGACTTAAATACACAAAATTCCCAAAAATTTTGGTCGCTAAAAGGGAGACTTAGCGAAAGGTAGCGGTAGCAGAGCAGCGACGAAGACGGCGACGAAAGAGAGTGAAGAATTCGGAACGGCGATACAGTTTTAGAAGTCAACGCGTTGATAACCGCCTCTCGAAAGGGAAGTGACGCCTTCTATCCATAATTTGGAAGGATTCCAAATTTTTTTTCTTCGACAAATTCAGCGAGTAACAGACTGGAAGACGGCCGAGCTGTGCCGAAATTATCGCTGGATGCTAACGACAAATTGCGCTCAAGTGCAATCAGCGCGATCTTCAAGTGCAAGGCGACAAGAAGCTAACTGAATAGTAATCAAACATTTCTAGTATCAGGGAATTATCAAGAGAAATTTTTTTTTCTGTGAATAATTAATTTTTTTGTGTGCGTGAAATTTTATATATAGTTATTCTTCCCTGCAGTTCGCAAACAATTTTTTTTAAACATAAGTAATTTGAGTGAATTATTTTTCTTTTGAGTAATATTCTGAATAATATTTCCTTATTGTTGTACGAAGGAAATAATTTTTTTTTTCTCATATTTAGTAATTTTTTTACGAAATAGAAATTTTCGTTCACTTGGTGATAGAGACAATTCTGTTTAAATTATTCTATCATAATAATTTTTATTGTTATACACTTGGCGCAGCATTTTGCAGTGGAACCCAAACAATTGTATACATAAATACTAATATCAGACTTTTTCAGATTGTGAGAGAGTCCTATGAAGGAATGAGTTAGGAAAAATTTGAATAGCAATTGTGGAGTATAGGCACTAAGAATTTAGGCAACATGAAACTGAAGTAAGTACCTGCTTCTCAAATTTTTTTTCATTCATTTTTCATTCTTGGAAACATTGAATATTTTATGAGTTAATATGAATGACTCTTTTGATGAAGTAATTTCCCGACTGCAACAGACAAGAGGCGAAGACCAGACTCCATATAACCTAAGACCTGTACCTGAACGACTTTCTAGACCAATTGATCCTAGTAATACTAGACCCAGACGTTCTCGTAGTCAAGGTCCCCCACTTAGTTTACCGAGTGCGCCTAACCCTTCAGTTGTAACCACTAACCCAATAACTTCCATTGTACCTAGAAATTACAACATGGCGCAAGCTGCCGTAATCACCCAAGCCACTAGATTTTGTGGAACGGTAGACCCAAGTAATGTAGATAAAAGTAGATTAGAAGAATATGGTGTAAATCGATGGTTGGCAGACACAGAAAGCAGAATTTCAGCTGCTGGTATCACAGATGAGAGAAAGAAAATAGATGAAGCACTCTTGTATGTTAGTATGGAACATGGTGATGCACATACAGTTCTTCATTCAGTACTTTTTAGGAATATTACTCTGTTTAACGAATTCAAGAAACAGTGCTTACAGTTTTGGCAACCAGAAGCACAGAAAGATCCATGGTACAACATAGGAACTTTCCATCATCAGAAATATGAGGAAAATCACTTAGTTTTAGCAACTAGAGTAGAGGAAGCTATAGATAGAGTGACGACAGATATGAAAGCTGTAGGAATTGTTGTTGGAAGGAAGGATGACTTTGATGATAATGAAACAGATTTAGCTAGTATATCCAAGGTACTTAGATATATGTCATTAGGACCAATCTACGATGCTTTGGGTAAGGAAGAAAGAGTAGCCTTAAAGAAGTACTGTGATAGGAAGCCAAATGATGGAATTGTACAAACCTTGATGTACATAGAAAGGAAAGTGAAACAGAATTCATCAAGTAGTAGTGCAGATTTTACGGGAACCGTAGCTAGTGGAAACCCAAGAAATAATAGCAATCAGTCCAATAGAAACCAATCAGGGCAAGCTAGGTCTAGGTATCAGGGAAATAGAAATTCGTTTGATAGAAATGGTGGGAACAACAATAGGAGATTTAATCAATCAAACAGAAACAATCAAGGTAGGCCGCCAAATAGAGGTAACAGTGGGAATACCACTGGAACTAATGGAAATAACAGTGGAAATAACAGGACTCCTGGACAGAGGGGAGCTAGTCAAGGCCAAAATTCAGGGAATAATAGGCCACACTCAAATAGGCAGAGATTAAATTGTGGAAATTGTGGTTATTCCAACCATACAACACAGAATTGTAGAAGAAACAAATGCTGTTCAAATTGCAATAAGATAGGACATTTAATCCAGAACTGTTGGTACAACAGACAGGGAAATTCTCAGGGGTCTCAAAATAACCACAATACTCAGCCTAATAATCAGAATACCTCCCCAGTAACGCAAATCAAGGGGGATTCTCAGTGACAATCACAGAGAGCGCAGCAGAAAGGTCCATCCTTACAGAAAGAAATAGTGACATTGAAGAAGGATGTATCCCCAACCGACATTACTCGAAGTAATGAAATAGTGTTTTCTGTAAAGAATTTTAATACGTGTCAGGAAGAGTTGCCTATCATACAAGTACACTTAGAAGGTGTACTGAGTTCCATATTGTTGGATACAGGCAGTACTGTAAGTATCATAGATAAAGGCACTTTAACAAAACATATAGGTTGTGAGCTTTCCCAAATGAGAGAATCCTATAAGACCATAAAGGGGATCGCTAGAAAGAAAATAAGGGCTATAGGCAATGTCAATTTAGAGATAGAAATTCTAAATAAGAAATACAGGGAAGAGTTTGTGGTGTTGGAAGAGAAATATTTTCCAGCTCAAGCTCAATTTTCCTTCCAGGCTATGAAAAGATGTGGAATTGCATTAGATTGTAGCAATGGAAGAATCACTATCAAGGAAATTGATAGAGGAAATGTTTGCTCTCTTGAAGAAGAGGAACAGTTTCAGATAAACTTGATCACTTTACCTGAGACAGCCTCATCTGAAGAAGTAGACATCCAACAGATAGAAATAGAATTTAATGCTAACCCGGGTAGGACAGTGTGTAGAAATTCAATGATAGAAGAAATAGGAGAAGAGAGACAAACTACTTTTAAAAGCCTAGAAGCCACTCAGGAGGAATTCTCAGATAGCAGGTATGAACCTGATAACTCAAGTGCACGACAAGTAGATACCTCCGAAGAACTTAGTTCTTTTTCCCAACCTGACAATCCTGACACTCTAATAGATTGTAGTCACTTAATAATAAGAGAAGATACGGAAGAGAAGTATCTCAATGAGGTGTTGCTGTTAGGCAACCTGAAAATGACAGAGATAGGTTCTGTGATACCACAAGATGAAAGTTCAGATGATACTGATGTCTGTTACACTGCCGATGCACAGAATGCAGAAGAGATCTGCTTAGTTAGTACTGCCGATGATAATCTTGTAAGATTTAGATTAAATAATAGCGTTAAGCTGCATCCACAAGGTCTGACAAAGGTTTGTCTTAGAATTGTAACAGATAAAAACCTAGGTGATACAGATGTGTTATTAGTTAATGAAGACTTACCAGACTTTGTGAAAATGGACAATTCCCTAGTAAGACTTAATGGTGGAAATTGCACGACTTATGTGTATAATTATTCTGACAAGAGACTAGAATTGCATGCCGGCATAGAATTCTGTAAGGGAATTGTGATTACTAACCCTCTACTAACCATAAGTGAAAAAGCATTTGTCTCTGTAGATGACACAAGAGTTAAATTAGAAGGGGAAGTAAATAATACAGATTTTCCTCAATGTAGGGACAGGTTAATACAGATATTAGAGAAATATAGGAATGTTGTAGCAGAGTTTTATTCAACATAGGTCCAGAGTTCATTCTGATAAATTTTTAGAGAGAGTTAACTTGAAACCCATTTGGGTAGGGTCTGTGTCGCTCTCCTCTCTAACATCAAGAAAATTTCTAAGTCCAGTGTGGCTGGCCATGTGAACTAGTTTTAGTATTAAGAATAAATATGAAATAGTGCCCGGCAAAATACTTAACCCCCTCCTGAAAACCAAATACCATTGTGAACCAGAACTTACCGAGTCCCCTGCGTTACTATCAAGTGAAGTCAACAGACAGAAACGGAGTCATTCATATGTGGTGCAACGCAATAACAAATAAAAAAGTGCACCGCATAACAAATAAATGAATTTGTCGAAGAAAAATTTGGAATCCCTTCTTCCATATTGTTATTATCGATAGTGGTAAATACCAGTCACCCGTGTCTCTTCTCCTGTTGATTGAAGACGCGAACTTCACCTCGGGTCATTGGCTTCCAAAACTGTATTGTTTGTAGCTCCGATTGCTTCACTATCGTCCGTCGCCGTCTTCCGCTCTCGTTCGTCGCCGTCGTCGTCACTGCTCTGCTACCGCTATCTTTCGCTAAGTCTCCCTTTTAGCGACCAAAAATTATGGGAGTTTCGTGTATTTAAGTCCGTACACAATAGAAAAGTTCACTGAACTGACGTAGATATTAGCGACTTTCATACGTCCGCCAACACTGTTTGTTTTCGTCTTCTCCACTGCTGCGATTGGCGAAGTTTAGGGCGAGTTGCCAATTCTTTCGTAAATTTCGTTATACTTCTTATAAAAATCACCGCTGATCTATGCCGTGATTATTACTATGGTTCTTATTAGGGTCATATATAATCATTAAACTGAATTTGTTGTTGATCTTATGCGAACGTCCGGAAACTTCAAACTGACAGAGATTTACCGCTGTCAATTTTTCACTTCGATTGACACATAAAGTCTCACTGCTTTGTTGAATATTTCGTTCTGCTTCGTTCCCTTCTGCTACCTTCTAATGCTGTATTGGCGTTTCTAGTGCTGAAGACCGTCTTGAAATTATTTGCGCTGTTAAATTGAGAGTTAGTTATTAGCGCAGTCACTGCTCACTATCTGTAAATTTCTCTAGGGCCGTGAACATTTAATGTTTTTCAAATGTGCGCTGGGCGAAATCCTCCGATACTGCCACCATTCTATCATAATAATTTTTTTGTTATACACTTGGCGAAGCATTTTGCAGTGGAACCCAAACAATTGTAAACATAAATACTAATATCAGACTTTTTCAGATTGTGAGAGAGTCCTATGAAGGAATGAGTTAGGAAAAATTTGAATTTTTTTTGTATAGAGGGATACAGTCAACTCAGCAAACTTGCAATTGCAGTAAGTACCTGCTTCTCAAATTTTTTTTTCATTCATTTTTCATTCTTGGAATCATTGAATATTTTATGAGTTAATATGAATGAATCTTTTGATGAAGTAATTTCCCGACTGCAACAGTCAAGAGGCGAAGACCAGACTCAATATAACCTAAGACCTGTACCTGTACGACTTTCTAGACAAATTAATCCTAGTAATACTAGACCCAGACGTTCTCGTAGTCAAGGTCCATTTAGATCCTATTGAATCTAAATAATTATATGTTACAGCTTTGGGATACAATTCATAACAATATAAGTTCATAATAATATATATATATATATATATATATATATATATATATATATATATATATATATATATATATATATATATATATATATATATATATATATATATATATATATATATATATATATATATATATATATATATATATATATATATATATATATATATATATATATATATATATATATATATATATATATATATATATATATATATATATACTGTATATCATATAAACATTCATACAGAAGATATATTATAGTCATAATACTGAATTTACGAATGCTAAAATTTATGAATGCTATTACTTCTTCTTCGATGCCCTCCCGTTTAATGGTATATACATTTTAAGAGAGCAATGACCACCCACGGCAATCCATAATTCACTGCTTATTTCAACAGAGGAAATGAATTTTTAAGGAATTCACATGTATTTCCCGTAAAGTTGCGCAGAGACAATGAGACATCCACCAACTGCTTAGCAGGTTTGTGGGCAGTTTATTTTTGTATCGATCCCCATAATCACTAAGGCTATAGAATTGATTATTCAAGGGACAATAAACAGATGACTGGTTAGTGAAATTTATATGAATTATTTAAAGGAAGGAAGTTTAACGAAAGAAACATCCAACAAAGAGAATCAGAAACTATAAGTACCATTATGAAAGTATCACATATTGTGTGATGTCTACAGTATTCGTTTGTGTTAGTAGCCAAGGACTTTATGCTTCGTACGAGTAAAACACGAACTTAATGGAAAAATTATAAAATTGTTCACAATACTTCACACCCTATTCAACCTAGGTTGATCGTAGCCCATTTCTTGAATCAAAACGCTAAAATAAATTCTGTTGCGGTGAAAACTCTGGATTCTTTCTATCTGTGTAAGACGACTCGGAACATGAAAAATGCTCCCTCCCCCTCTCTCTCTCTCTCTCTCTCTCTCTCTCTCTCTCTCTCTCTCTCTCTCTCTCTCTCTCTCTCTCTCTGGCTCGTGCATATTTGGTCATCGCTAGGTTTGGAAAATTTATTAATTACACACACACAGTAGAAGTTTTCTAATCTTCGTCAACTTGACCAGCGTGTAAATATCAGAGAAAATGTCTCTTAAAAATAAACATAACAAAATTTTACTAATGTTTTGCAATAATATATTTCTTCAAAACTAAGCATCTTTGTAAAATTAACTTCTTTTAAATGAAGGTTCTCGACCATCTCAGAAAATTGAAGATTTCATCTGTTCTCGAAACTGCAGTATATAGGAGGGGACTTTACAAAAGATAAAAATAGTAATCTTATAAATTAAACTTTGACAACTCACCCCCACTAAAGAAAAATTATCTCATTATTCTTTTATTTAATTTAGCATGATGAGGTAATCTGCGCCAATGCTGAGCTCTCCTGGAATGATCTCCCTTCGAAACTTTCTGGAGAACTGTGGCCCATCTCATAATCCTTGGGCTTTTAATCTTTCATTGTTGGAGGTACCCCAGTGGCTTATTGCCTGTCTGCATCATGAAATCTACTCCTTACAGTTTCAGATGGAATCACTTAACTACAATTACTATCACCAGGCATTCCTCTTTAATGGTGCAGTAGTTGCGCTTGTTCTTCTTGAGCTCCCTACTTACATATACGGTTATAAATATGTCATCAGCAAAATCTTGCAATAGCATTCCTCTCAGTCCTCATTCAATGCATCTGTCCTCATTATGAAATTCCTATTGAAGTCTAGTACTTATAATATTGGTGCATGTCCAAAGGTCTGCTTCATTTCATCAAATGCCTTTTTTGAGGTTCCTTCCATGCCACCTAGTTTAGTCATCCCTTCTTTAGGTCAGTCAAAGGCACTGGAACATTTGTGTAGTTGTTCACAAACTTCCTGTAGTAGCCTCTCAAACCTAAGAATGATTTCAGTTGCATCTTAGTCTTATGCAGTGGTGTATCGTGGAACTTCAACACCTTTGCTTCGTTCATGGCGATCCAGTTACAGCTGACCTTGTGTCCAAATAATTTTTCATTGCAGTATCCGATGTGATAATTAGGTAGGATAGTCTGTCCTGATTCCTTCACTCTCTAGAATAGGTTCTTGATCCCCTCTATGTGTTTTTTCATTGATGCTGTATGAGTTTACAGATCATCCACAAAATATTCAGGTTTTTTGGCTCCAGCTAGTATTTTCCTGAGTTACTAATACAGACAGCATCCTCTTGATATGGGAACATCCATTCAAAATTGTGAACACTACCATTTCCTTTGATGCTACTTCCATCTGGATCCACCAATATTGGATGCTTCAGAACACTTTGGTGGTAACTTTATGGTGTTCAATCGATGATATCCACACAGAACCTGTTTGATCCACCCTTCTTCACCATCATTGCTAGCGAACTATATGCAAAAGTTGACCTTTTCTCATTTCGAGCATTTCCTCAACTTCTTTCGGGATCAGTCCCTTGGTAGCATATTGTAAAGGATACAGCTTTCCTCTGACTGGCTTTTCTGTTGTCTTTAATGCAGTGTTATCCCATCAAAGACCTTCCTGGATTGCTGGTTAACATGTCTTGATGTTCCTCCAGTAATGGTAATACAGGCTTTTCTGCTGCTTGCTTGGTTCATCACTAATGATGACATCTTGGTATTTCTCTTTTTTACGATCAAAATTCCAACCAAACCTCGGCCATATTTACCTGGTCCTCATTGACTTCCTCCTCAATGACAGTTGCACTTGGACATCCCTCTTCTTTAGCAACAGCTGTTACTGTTTCATTCATTTCCCGCTCTCACTGTAGAGCCAGTCAGGATCTGACAGTCTCTGGTCCTCTTGTTGCAGTGATGCATTTGAGTTCCATATAGACTCTTTTGGGCGAGTCAACAGGTCTCTTCTAGGTGAATCCTCAATTCATTTCAACCTTGCAGTCTTTGGTTTATAATTCCTTGATATTCTGTTTGTCCTCTCACTGTCCTTCCATACTGTAGCTCAAACAGTGAAAATCAAGATTGCTGGTAGACAGAATTCCTATCCTTTGGTCTATCCTACCACAACTTCAGCATAGACTTTGGCACACAGTTCATCCTTTCACACAAATTCATTACATCTTGTGTTCTAGGGAATTGTAAACAGGTGCTTGGTGCTCACAGATGGCCCACCTCTTTTATCATCTCAGAAGTAAACTGAAACCTTAGTAACTGAGAATTTTCTTAAGCAATCCTGCCCTGGTGAAAACTTCTAGTACTGCCTCTACTACGCACTCTGTTTCTGTTTCAGGGAGTACCACTGCCTTTTGGTACCATGTAGCAAAGTCCACCAGAGTTAGGATGTAACTTTTGGTTTCTCCAACACTGCTGATATAGGTCCATTCAGATCTCCTACTGCTCTCTTGAATGGTTCCTCCTTTAATGGCCTCTCCCTTAGTTCTATTTTGCTGGTATGTCCCCCTAGGTGCATTCTTCTGGTAAATGTTTCTGTTTCAGGGAGTACTACTGCCTTTTGGTACCATGTAGCAAAGTCCACCAGAGTTAGGATGTAACTTTTGGTTTCTCCAACACTGCTGATATAGGTCCATTCGGATCTCCTACTGCTCTCTTGAATGGTTCCTCCTTTAATGGCCTCTCCCTTAGTTCTATTTTGCTGGTATGTCCCCCTAGGTGCATTCTTCTGGTAAATGTCATAGGTCTTGCAAAATTTGCTAATATCTGCAATCACACCTGGGAAGTGGAAACTGCTAGTTATAGGGTGACAGTCTTTTTACTTATCTTCAAGGTATACCACGAATGATGGACTTATGGGCCAGCTTCATCACTCTGGGCACAACATATCCCCAGCATTAAGATTTGTCACAATTCCCCAGCCACCTTGCCATGGAATGCATGTTATGATATGCAATTAATAACCTTTAACTTAGAAGTTCTTTCACCCTTGATCCCACTTTATGCATCAATTTTGGCACTTCCCCACTGCTTGGCTAGACTAAGATCCTTCTGCTGAGCTTCTTTCTGCCCCTGTATGTACAATGCTAGAAGCAACTTCCAGTGGTTTGATGCTACATTTCTATCATTTGTTTGAGCTTTGGTCACAACCACAGCCATTTCAGTCATTTCTAAGTCCATCCCTGCATCACTTCACACTTGCTTGTCATTGTGCTTGTCCATCCCTATAGTTATCTCAACCATCCAAGTCATATCTCTATCCATTCCTTGAAGGCCCTTAATACCTAGAGTGTTTCCAAGAATAAGGTCATAAATGGGGTTATCTAGGCACATAGCATATATTTTTCATACACAGTCTGGAGTGTTCACATAAATCTTTGCAGCTTAATATCTGTGGATACTCCGGTCAGTGACTGCCCAAACACATTTCTTATCAGTCATTTGGTACTCGGTTACCAAACTGCTACATACAACTGAGCTTGAACAACTTGTATCTCCTAGAACATCCACTTCCTCTTTGCTTTTTAACCTCCATTAAAAGGAAAATTTCAGTGCTCTTCCTCTGCTCCTCAGGTTGTTCAGCTCCATCTGCTAGCTGCAGCCTACCATCTTCAACATAATCTTCCAAATGGGCTATGTCGACATCCTCACAAATCATGGTGGTGGTCAATTCCTTCATTTCATCCATTACTGTAGCATTGGTTGCTTATTGTTTTAACATGTGAACATTTTTGGGCTAGACTGGATTATATGCTTGATTCCTTCACTTTTGAGTCTGCTTCTGTTTGTCCCTTTAAGGGGATCAGCCGGTTTCCGACTGCTTTTTAACGACAGGTTGTTGATATAGGGGTTTGTTAAAGGATGTCATGGAACTTCTGGGGAAAAATTTTCAGTGACCTTAGGTTTTGTGACGCCAGAGCATTTTCGGCCAAAATGGCCATTTTCAAAATGCATTCCTCCTTTGCTTTTTGGTTTTAAGGGATGATTTGAACCACGTATAAAACACATATGGACCTTCGATACAAAGCCAATTTTTGATTTTTCAATTATTTTTCGAGATATGAATTTTTTTTTTTATGAAATTTTCCATTTACAGAAAAAATATTGCCAAAAATCAGAAACTCAAAATATTAAAAATCCCAGGCTTTGTTTTAATCTACCATGTTTCCCCATGTTATATTTAAAATTTCATTTAGATTGGTCCAATACTAAGGGAGGAGATGCATTTTAAGATGGCCCTTATGTTTTGAGAAACGGCCTTCAAAGTTTTAGTAATAAAAAAAAAAAGGGACTTCAAAGACTGTATTACAATTAATTCTATGGTTTTAATTTTTATTTTTGGGTATTAATTAATGCAAAATGATTATAAATAAGAATATTAATTGATTATTGCATGTGCCTAAGATTCTTATAAATTTTAGGTTCCTGGTCCCCTCTCTGATCTTGCTGCAAGGTATTACTCTAAGTTGCCTACACTTTTTATTAGTGTCTCAAATCATTTGCCAAATGGATCCTGGGAATTACTTTACAAACTGCTTTTCGTGATTCAACTGAAGTCTTGCTTCACTTACATTTTATTTTCAGGATCGTCTATAATATCAGCCTCCGAGCCACTGCTTTCTTCTTCTAAAATATCTTTGCCCTTTAAGTGACCTCCAATAAAAGAGGCTTTTATGGGTAGATGGTTGGTCTCTGGTCAGCAGTGATCGCTGATTGCGCTGTTTGCTGGGCGACAGCTCTCTGCTCCTCACTCCATTTCTTGGCACTAATTTCTTGAATTCTTTCTTCTATCTGCCTGGACTTTTCCACTTGGCTTTTCGGCATTCTAGAAGCATAAGTGAACTTTGGACCAAATTCAGGCACGGTGAAAAAACAAAAACACCTCACAAAATACAGAGTCATGGCTGGTGCGTGAAAAACAATCCTTCTGGCTTGGAAGTTTATAGGCATCTCGTTCATGGTATGACCATTGTCATGGCTAGGAATAACTAAAAAGGTGCCAAGTAGGATATTGTTTTAATATTTCATTTCAAAGGAAGTTTTCGAAAACATCGCAAACACTATACCAGACTAAATCATTTGAGCTACTGTGTTTTATGGGTATATAGTTATTGTTACATTTGGAGGCCATAACTAAAAATACCTTCTTTCGTGGACACTTCTTGAACGCTATCTGAATTTTTTTCAGCAAATCGAATTTTTAAAGATTTTTGGGCCTTTAGGCTTCCCTAAGAAGCACACAGTGTTTGGCTAAGTTTCCTGGTGTGTGACACACAAAGTAGCCATCATCACTTGTGTCTACTTCCATTTGGCCATCTTGTAGTCCTTGGGTTTCTGGATACTCTAACTAAACTTTTTCATTTGCTTCTGGAATCCCACTAAATTATTCCATGAGCTGCCTAGTGCCACTTAGAAAGTGTCATCATCTCACCAATTTCTCTTAGTACTCTTTCCCTTAGGGTTAGGAAATCTTGGTCAAACAAGTGCTGAAACACTGATTTCTGATGAGCAAATCTACCCAATCAAACTCTTTTTCTGCATAGCCTATAGTCAAGTCAACTCACCTGCTGAAATATCTCTGCAGCCTTGTAGTGGAATAGGTAACTCCAAAATAATGGAAAAAAAGTGCAAATGGTGATACAAGCATGTTATTTGGAACAACATTTATTCTTGGTCTTCTTTCTCATAATCAGCCTTCAGCCACACAGAATTTAGCCTCCTTTGGATATGAATATTGAAATTTAATTGCTTAATCACAATGGAATTCCTCAATCACTCTCAGTTTCTGCTGAAATATTGAAAGCAAGCCTCTAAGTACTGAGATATGTAATTTTGTTGCCTAGCAACATCCAAGATGACTGTACCTCTATACAAAATAGCCACAAAAAAGCCAAATAATTATACTCAAGTTTGTATAGGAGGTAAAAGGTCGGTTAATACATGGATTTTGGGTAACTTCAACTTGATCAGTTTATTTTTGTAAGTTGGGAATTAATTATTCCCTTCTTAACTCATTTTCATCTTTATTTTAAAAATGGATAATTAGCTCAATGTAACACTGGTTGACACTATAGCTGTGAGACTCAGCATGGAATTCAATGTTAGCTAATGGTAGACTTATGTCATTAATTGCCAAAATGCTGTTTAGCTAGCCTCAGTTCAAAGTTAAAAAGCCACATCTGAATTGACAGGATGTGCCAATGCAGGAGAGCTGAGCCAAAGAAGATGGGGCTGTACATATCTCTTCATCCAGCAGAAGTGTAGGAAACCAACAAGTTGTGCTATTTTTATCATGGATAGCTTGAGAAAGTCGGTCTGTCGGGCAAGAGTGAAATTGTTGCCTCAATATCTTTGGCAGCACATCATGCTTCTCATAAGTGACAGCACCCTTAGAAGTAAGCCTGTCATCAATTTTAGCTCTTTTTCAAGAGTCACCTCATTCAGTTGCAATAATCAATCATGCCATGGGTATTGCAAGAGCAACCACAGAGTTTATCAATCCTGGCCAAGCCCCCAGTTCTAGCAGATGATCAGCCAATATTTGCAACTGCCAAGCAAATTCAATGGGAATTGCCTTTTTGCAGTATGGTGATATGGTTATCATGTTTGGAGGGGTGCATTTAGAAATGGCAGCAATTAAGATTCTTGGTAATCTCTTGAAAAACAGTGGTTGGACTGATGCTTTTGCAGAAGCAGAAATAGCTACTCTGGAACAGCAGATTCATTTACCCCTGCTTCATATGGGAAGAGGACATGTCTAGCCTGTCAAAGTGACATCCTGCAGTGTATATCAGCTGCACAAAGCCACCTATATGGCATATATTCAGGAAGCAGAAGAAAGTTAGCAAAGTTTTGAAAGATGGATCAGTAAACAAGAGTCAGAGTGTCCACAATTTTACTTTTGGAATCTTTTGCTTCAGCTAGAACTTTTGCCTTCCATTTTCATCAAGTCATACCAGGAGTTAAATTTCAACTTGTACAAAGATGTGCCACAGGAATTCATTCTTTTCTTCTTTGCCCTTGACCATGTACACTATGCCAGGTGGCTTTCAGTTTATTTGAAAGGCATGGAAGCTCTCCAAAGCAACACATTTGTTGAAATCACAATGGGAAATTTCACTGTTCACAAAACCACTTGGCCCTTTTCCTCAATGGCTATAGACTAAGCACATGAACAGAATAATGCTCTGTGTGCATGGAGGTGGAGCCATTGGCCAATTTGAAAATACAGATGCTCTCAGAAGGTGGCCAATGGCTGATCCTGAAATAAGGTTTCTTGAAGTGGTAGAGAATCTAAGATAAGTAATAAAAAAAATGGGCAACACTTTGAGGAAGATTCATTGGCCCTGATTGTGCTAGACAGTCATGAAATTATGAACAGCAAAGTTGGTGAATCCTTCACACTTATGAAAAGCCTTACAAAGGCACAATTCACGAACTTTATTGAGCGACTGAAGACACTAAGAAGATTCTATGAGCCAGTACACAAGAAAAAAATTTTATTGTTCAGTCACAAGATACCTGCTACAGAGTCCAATTGCAAACAGCCACTGCAAGCAATAATGGAAGACCATAATCTATTCATCTCATGTCAAAACAGACAATATGACTTGAATGTACTCGTTCAACATAAAAATAAAAATTCCCAATCATCACTGGCAGAGGATGGGCGAATTCATCAGGGCACCAAGTCAGAGCTGCTCCCCCTGCTAGAACAGCAGGCATCAGACATCCATGACAAAGAACCTGCCACTGTTGTAATCATAATGGATGGTTCAACACTCGTAAATGTTATGAGACCAACAAAGGGATCAACATTTGAATCTCATGCAAAAGATGAATTTCTGTCCAAGGTACAGAAGCACACAGAAATACAAACAAGCACAAATTATATTTGATGTATATAAGGCAGATAGTATGAAAACACAAACAAGACAAAAAAAAGAGGTAAAGGAGTTCATCACAGTGATCAGCATCAGCACTGCAAAAATACCTGGCAATGGTGCCAGCTTCCTCATGAATGACCAGAACAAAACTGAAACATTTGGCAAACTTAATTGTTTTATCTCAAGCAGATGATACAATATGCATTATTGTCACCAAAGGGGATCCTGCACTTCGGAGAGGAGCTGAACTGGACACAACTGACCTGCTAAGCTGCATTAACAAAGAAGCTGATACTAGTCTTTTTGCATGCTACATATGCTGCAAAGCATGAAGACATCTTAAGTGCAATCATATTTAGTTTAAACACTGACATTGTCATCATAGCAGTATCTAGCACGGAAAAAATTGGTTTGGACAAAGTATGGAATAAATTTGGAAGAGGAAAAGACATGAGGTGGATACCTAATCTTGAATTTGCAGCTGTCCTAGGGTAAAAGCAAAAACCCATCTTTTTTCAAGCATTTAGTGGGTGTGATGCAGTGTTTGCCATTCATGTGAAGGGGAAGAAGTCTGCATGATAAACATGGACTTTGTTTCAGCATGTTACACCTACCATCACCAAACTATGTTCAACACCAGCAGCTGTGGAAGGTGAGGACTTGCAAACCATTGAAAAGTTTGTAGGGCTAATGAGCGATAGAAGCAGTTTATGTGAAGATATAAATGAGGCTAGACTTGATCTCTTTTCAGGGAAGCAAGTAGCTTATGATTAACTTTTCCCAAGTGGATTGCACTTAGAGAGCGTTGCAACAGAGGTGCCTTTCAGGCAGGACACATTTGGAGCAAGTCTTTAGTATGCTATCCAGCAATGCCCAATTCAAGACACTGGGGATGGCAAGATGCCTGGATTGCATGCTGGACAAATTTGCCAGCAGTAGCAGAATCTTGCCAAGAACTGAATAAATGTGGATGTAAGATGACAGGTGTAAGTGCTATAACTATTTACTTAGCTGCACACCTCTCTACAGCTGCACTTGCTAAAAATGTCGGTCATACTGGAAATTTGCATTCATTTGATCCCTTCAATGAATTCAGAGTCATTATGTGGACAGTATGCAATTTTTGCAGGCTTATAGAATGGATATACATAAAATATAGAGCAAATTTGCCACAATTTCGAAAAAATGTCAGCTCGTTGATATAGTTATATAATGAGGTGCCTGGAAGTTGATTTTGATTTATTCGAATAACAGAAGTTCTCTTGCCTGTATTGCCATTTGCACATTCTTTCCACCACTTCTCTCTACTATAGCTACAAAATATGCAGTCTTGCCTTGTTCGACCTAGTCACACGAATCATCTTCATATCACTTTAACAGCGCTATCTTTAGGCTATCATAGTTCTAGGCTCCAACAGAAAGCATATTAGAAAAAAAACTTGGAGATCCTAATCTGTTAGTAATGGACTGAGACAAAGAGGCCTTTCATCCCTAAGCTCTCTTCAAGCCTCTCAAATCTTTTGATAAAGAGTGTCCATGTCATCATGCTTCTTGTCAAACATGGGTAACTTAGACTTTGCTGGGGCTACAGGGTGTTAGTGCTGCTTAACTGGTCCTCTGGAGTTCCACTACCAATATCTGCCTTGAGTCTTGTCACTTGAAGTTCATGTTCCCACTGTCTCTCAGCTTCTTGTCTTGTCTTTTTCTCTTTATAAGCTCTCTGTCTTTCATTTTCCTCTCTTGCCTGCTTCTCTTTCTCTCTGTCGCTCTGCAGAGGCTATGTCTTGTTGTTCATCCACAAAATCCATTAATTCCTGGCCTTCCAAACACATTTTCCTGGCCAGTTCCTTGAGCTTAGCTATTTCGGCCACCATGATTTAATATACTTAAACTCTAGGTTCATAAAGTGTGTGGAGTGAAGTTCGTTAGTAGAAGTAGCCAATGACTATACCTGGTGTGATTTAAACACAAAGTAAGCGTACAAGTTACTTTTTTTCACAACACTTTGAATGCCCTTCAGGCTGACCGTAGTTCATGAGAGTAGTCTGTCAGAGTTTGTGCCCAAAGAACAGTTAATTTCTTGAATCAAAATGCTAAAATAAATTCTGTCAAACTGGAAGCACTGAACTCTTCTTCATAAGATGTCCCAAACATGAGACTTAAATTGATTTCTCTCTTTCTGGCTAGTATATAATATAGAGTCGCCCCAACTTTCGAGAATTCTGGAATATATAAATACATTCATAGGGTATTCGTTATGTAATCTTTCTCAACTCAGCCAGCCTGGAAATATCTCGAATAAAGATTACATTAAACCTCCAAGAAAATCACATTGGCATGCGCTTAAGCATAAATAAACATAACAAAATTTTACTAAAATCTTACAAAAAAAAAAAATAATTTTTTCAAAAGTACGCCTCGATATGAAATTAAAGCATATTAAATAAAGGTTCTCGAACATCACAGAAAATTGAAGATTTCATCAGTTCTCGAAACTGCAAAATAAAAGCAGTGTAAGGGGGCTCTATGCTAAATAAAAAGACAATGCTCTTATAAGTTATGCTTCAAAGATGATTTTATTGAAGGAGAAGCAGCTAGCAACTGCTCGTACAAGCGACATTGAAGTGAGTAGGCTTTACAAAATATAGTAATAATTATGAAATATAAATCGATAAATAAAATTACCCCGGAAACTGAAACCTGGCAGCAATTCATAAACAAAAGATGCTTTGTGGAAATACCACCAGACAGGATAACTATCTATGAAAGTCATTGATGGGGGGAGGTTACTTTTGACAATAGGAATAGCCATCGGGAAAGATCAAAAGCTACAAGCAACATAGAGTTTTGAAGATTTTATGAAAGGAATGGCCACTGGGTTACATTACAAATTGTATCCGCATTATTGGAGAAGGATGTATGCAAAGGGAAGAGCCACTCGAGTGAATCAGCATAAGCAACAGTGAGAGGAGGGTATTTGTCAAAGAATGAAGTCTCTGATGGCATACCAAATTATAAGCAAGAACGATGAAATGTATGTTTAAAGACAGGAACAGATGCCAGAAAGGATAATAAAGGACACGATTTTGAAGGACAGAACAGACACTTGACAGAGGAAAACTACCAGTGGAAATCACAAACTGAGCGAGGCGGATGGGGAGAAAGTGCCTCCAAAGGAAAGGAACAGCTCCCAGTGCACCATGAACAATAACCATTATTTTGGGGGAGGAAGTCTTATGAAAGGGTAGCCACCAAAGAGACTCCCCAAAATAAGCATCACTGATGAGAAGGAAGGTGTGAGTTGGGAGTTGTCACCAGAGAAGGTAATAATCTAAGTGGCATTGAGGGGGGACAGATTTGGGTTAAGAAAGTAAGTAAGTATACCTTAGTTTTACCAGACCACTGAGCTGATTAACAGCTCTCCTAGGGCTGGCCCGAAGGATTAGACTTATTTTACGTGGCTAAGAACCAATTGGTTACTTAGCAACGGGACCTACAGCTTATTGTGGAATCCGAACCACAGTATAGCGAGAAATGAATTTCTGTCACCAGAAATAAATTCCTCTAACTCTTCATCAGCCGGCCGCGGGAATTGAACTCCGGCCCATCTTGGGTTAAGAACATCCACTAAATTGGATGACACATTTTACATAATAATGAGGGAAAGAAGGTTTACGAAAAGAGTTGCAGTCAGTTGGTTGCAAACTATTATTAATAGTGAGGAGGACTAGGGTATTACTAAACAAAACCACCAGAATGGATCATGCACATTAAGCAACTTGAAACAAGAACAAGAAAAAATTTTTATTGTAGAAATTTTCATTAATTGGAATATGACTGTTGTGATCAACTTGCAGTTAATTGAGGTCCTGTAATCATATTCATGATTACTTGAGATTTGAATTATAAGGCATAACATTAATTAGTGTACCATAGGAAGTACACTAGCAACAATAACTTCTGTTAGAGCAGACAAGGAACACAATAGATCTAATGGCATAGTCTTAGGTATTATTTTATTTCAGAGTCAATTTCACTGTCGATATCATCACCGGGAGCATATTTTCGTCAGAGCTGCAAGGACGAAATTCGTTGTTACTTATTTCCACCTACTCCCTTGAAATAAAAAAATGCTGAGATATATTTTGGTCAACAAATTATAAAGAAGTTCCTAATGAATTACATTCATGATAAAAATCAGTAAAACTGCGCATTAACAGGTCTTCTTATATTTTATTCCATTCTGCACCTTACCATACCTAGGAGGCGACTTTAGGCAAGAGCCATGGCTGCTATAAAGCAGGCTTTATAGCAGTCGACACGAACATTTCTTGGATTTCCTTAGCTGGAAGCGAAGTTTACAATGAATCAGCAATGCCATGGAGTTTACTATGGATCCTTGGAGTTCATATATGTATTTATAAAGCTTTCTATCCTTTCTTTTAATTAATTAAACATAATTTTTATGTCTCTATTTCTCCCTCTCTCTCTGAATTACTTGGATGTTCGAAGAAAAGGTCTATGTAAGATTTTCAGTGCCACACTAACAAATACACACGTACGAGTACAACTCACCTCAAAAGGCTACCACTTTTATTTACCTGCAATCTCTCTCTCTCTCTCTCTCTCTCTCTCTCTCTCTCTCTCTCTCTCTCTCTCTCTCTCTCTCTCTCTCTCTCTCTCTCACGAATCAATACAAAATAAAGGGGAAAAAAGAAACAAGAACGTCAATATGGTACACAACATCCCCTTTGACCACAAAATCTATTTTACTAGACACATTCAGAGGAACACGAAGCATGACCAAAAGACAGGCGTTAATTACGTGCACGTGGATACACTCTTGTAAAATCTTATTATAAAGACACGAAATATAAGGTTTAGTTGCTCTCAGCTTATATTTCTAGGTTGCATGGACCAATGCTTTGGAATAATGTTTAACTGGAAAGACAGAAGAGTCTTTTGGGGGTAGTCTTAATGACATCTCTAAATGCCCGATGGAGTCACAATGAGCTCAAGATCCTTCTCTTAGTGTTCATACCTGAACAAGGCTCGATGTCACGAGAGAGAGAGAGAGAGAGAGAGAGAGAGAGAGAGAGAGAGAGAGAGAGAGAGAGAGAGAGAGAGAGAGAGAGATCTAGAAATATTCTCCTGAGTAGCTGGAAACAGAGAGGATTACTCCGAAATCGTCTATAGGCACTTACTGAAGACTTGTGTCAAAGACTGAGCCTGAGTTAAGGCTGGCTTAACCTCAAACGAACGGATGAGCCTGACCCGTGAGTCAGCCAAAAGTCCGAGTTTTCTTGCTTTGAGATGAAATTTAAGCGTACTTTTTCTCTTTGATATTTATTTAATTGTATATCTATTTATTTATTTGCTTATTTATGTACTTATTTATTTATTTATTCATTTATTTATTTATTTATTTATTTATCTATCTATTTATTCATATATTTATTTATTTAACTACTATATTAGTTAAATACGCATTTTTGTTCTTTACTAACTAAAAATCATATGTAGCTCTAATTTCTTTGCTAAACTCTTAATTTTTATGCAAATGGTGTTATGAAAACTCACGATGGTAGTCAGGTTATTTCGACGTTGTAATCATCAAAACAATCTCTCTTCGACCTGATGAAATCAGATATACATTTCACGAAATGTATGAAGAAAAGATGATTCCAAATCAACGCCAGGACTCAGTGATCTGATGTGAATGGAAATGGATTACAATAAGGTCCGAGATCCTAAGGGATGAGACAATTGATGTTTTATCCAGTTCAACAAAACAAAATTTAATGCTAAAAGAAACGTGTTGAAGAATAGTTGCTACATTGGTCGAATGTTGGGCAAAAGAATTTGTTCTTCAATAAAGGATAAAAATTGGAGTAAGGTAAAATTCTGTAACTCGAGAACGTTTCTCTTGAAATTTGTTTCAACTCTTGTACATACATCCTAAGGTTTTATATAAATTTAACAAAGATGCCCTACCTTTAATATTGCACATGGCATATGTAAACGGTGACTGTTACCTAGATGAATTTATCAGACAAAAAAAGAACAATAAGCATCTCAAATAATCCCTTTAAACGACAATCTCTCGAAATGAATTCGTTTAACTAAAGACTGCCCTGGAAATACTCCCGCCTTGTATTTCAATTTTTTAAGAACCTTGAGATTTCCCACGGCGTATACATACATACATGTCAGCAACATAACTATTTCTAAAATTCATAGTAACGACAAAGAAATCGGCGTAACAATATTCGTGGTCTTAAAATGCAAAACGAAATTTTTATGTAAAATAAATATCTACAATGTCTGCAAATTCTATACATTATCTTAATTTCTGTATCATTGAAATGTATAATGTATATATATATATATATATATATATATATATATATATATATATATATATATATATATATATATATATATATATATATTGTCACAAAGTGATCAAGTACCTGGTTATTACACAAATACTAAAACCCAATAATTTACCTCACTACAGCCAGATACCTCAAACCTCATAACAATAATATTAAGACTGAATACTCTAAAGGTAGCAGTGATCCCTTAAAACTTGCTAAACACTTGAAAAATCAACCAAACTTTATCAGGTTATGGGTGAGGTAACAACTGTTAATAAACAAAATATACTCACGTCCCCCGCGCGTCCGTGGTAAAGGACCTACGACATCGATTATCACCTCCCTGAAAGGTTCCCCAGCTGACAGAATGGGGATTAAAAGGGCTTTAGGAATCTTTTGATTTGGCTTTCCCACAAGTTGACACACTTTACAAGAAATTACATGACGTCTAACGGCACGACGCATTCCGGGCCAGAAAAAGTGTTCTGCCAACTTCTGGAAGGTTTTCCTGACACCGAAATGCCCAGACAAATTATTTTCATGAGCTAAATATAATAATTTAGTTCGATATTTCCCAGGAATGACCAATTGTTTCACCACCTGTACCTGATCAGCAGGTGCATTAGCCAACCTACTGAACCTGTATAACAAACCTTTTTGTATAACAAAAACAGGTTTTGAAACATCATCAGGGTCATCAACACCAATATTTGGAAATTCACATGATATGGCTTCCTTTAAAGCCATTATGTCCCAATCAACATCACAAAAAATTGTATCAATTCTACTACTACTACCAGTCTTTAAGTCAGTCCTCTGTCTGTTAATTTCATCTAAATCTAAATTTACATCCTCGAGATTAACTTCTCGAGCGCGTGAACGTGTAACAACCGAGATAGGTTTAAAAATATCATCACGTACACTTTTGGTACCTAACTCTACCATAGACAAAATTGGGAAAATACTGGATTTGTCAACCAACACAAGGTCATTAGCAAAAAGCAGGTCAATTCCGGGAACTGGCAGACTATCGACTACTGCTAGTTTAGCAGTCCCCATAAAGTATTTAGTTTCTAAATACAAGGTTTCGAGAGGGTAGGAAGAAACCGTATTTGGAAACTCTCCCAAAACAACAAAGTCATTATTAGTAAATACAAAGACCTTTAGGCACAGATTCCTTTAAAATCAATGACTGTGCCACACCAGTGTCATGTAAAACCTTTACCCGACGTCCAGCCCGTTTTGTCTGATCAGTAAAAATAGACCCGTCCAAGATTTAATTTCTGAATCTGAGTCACTTATTACTTTCATCCTCCCTTTTCTTTGGTGCTTTCTCTACTGAGATGACATTTATGGGTTCAGTATTCTTCCATAAATAATTTTGCCTGGCAAAGTAGTTTGCCTTAACATGACCCTTTTGGTTACACCAGAAACAAGTCACAGAGGATTTCCTATCACTACCACCACTACGAGACCTACCACTATTCACGTAGCTACGTGATTCTACTCTACCACTACCACTACTATCACTATTTATATTAGATCCCTTCATACTCTTATTGTCGTCATTATTGGCAGGTCTGTTCTGATTTCTTTGATAAGAATTAATTCTATCATTATTCCTGCACCAGTTACCATTAAATGGGGGAGATTTTCCTGCTACCATTATCATCCTTTTCCCCTAACTCATGCTTATGAGCAAGGGAATATTCATCCGAGGATATAGCTACCTCCTGTAAAGAATCAATCTTAAGCTCCTCAAGATGAATTTTTAGCTCCCTGGGAACAGCTCTTCTAAATTCCTCGATCAATATCAATTCCCGCAACTTATCAAAACTATCCACTTCCTTCGCCTTGAGCCAGTCATCCATAAACTGCTCCTTCTTCCTACCGAACTCTACGTAAGTCATATCCCGATCTTTCTTATAGTTCCAAAATTTCTGGTGGTAGGCCTCAGGAACAAGGTCATAAGCCTTCAAATTTATGGCTTTAACAGAATCATAATCCAAAGAAAGGTTTTCATTAAGGGTGTTATACACACGTTGGGCCTTACCTTTCAGACTACATTGCACCAACGTGGTCCACATATCCTTAGACCAATTCAGCTTCTTAGCTATCCTTTCAAAAGCTATAAAAATTCTGAAACGTCATCCTCAATAAACAAGGGAACCGGCTTCAATTCATTTAACAAATTAAACCTATCACCACTGAGACTATTATTATTTTTATTATTGTGATTATTTGCTGACAATTGTAGCTTGAACAACTGAATTTCGTGCTCTCTCTCTTTAACTCTTTCTTCAGCCTGCAACGACATGGCCTTGTACTCTATTTCCTTTATTTTGGATTGCTCCTTCAAAATATTCGATTGTAACTCACTTACCTTATCATTAATTTCTACACCTATCTCCTCAACCTCATCATTAGCTTTAACCTGTTTCATATTCTCTTCATTAACCTGTTCTTCCTTACTCTCTTCATTTTCATCCTCTCTTAGATCATTTACATTTAGAGTCTGCTTGTAGACTTTTACCGCCTTGACAACCTCCCACAGAAGTCGTCCCCTCCCGATTTCAGATGATAGTCCTAGGTTTAAGAACTCAGCAATCAACCATAACTCATCCCATTTTAGGTCATATAAATTCTGTTCCCAACCAGGATTAGCAAGAAAATGGGCAACAGAGGCCTCTTCATCCTCCAAAAACAACATAGTTAAACCCTGGGGACCTGTCTTAACTACCTACAAACTATCCTGCCTCCTCTTTGAGTACTTCCCTAGTCACAATTGTACTACAGTGTGATCCTGGCAAGGTGGCCAAATTGCAATAACCACCTTCGACCGTCACAATAATTAATATAGATACCCAAAATCAGGTTCTTTCACACATGAACGATCAGGGCCACAGTGGTTTTTTTTTTTTTTTTTAACACTCCAAAGAGCCAGATCACAGTAGCACAAGAGGACAATATGGAATACTCAAACAAATTTATTACAAACAATATCTTAATAAATTTTACATAGTCCCCAAAAAGCTGAAATATTTAGGAAGGTAAAAACACATTCAATAACAAAACACAGATACTACCGTCATTCACCTACCTAACTTTCGCTCATGAAGTCGAAGGGAAAGAAATAAGGGAGAGGAAGGAATTTACCTCACACACCAGTACGTATTTAACTCTATCATACGACAGTGAGAGAAAAAAAAGACAGAAGAGAACCTTAAACCTATTCCTATAATTTATACAATATCCAACAAAAACTAATATTTACACTGATAATTGATGATGCCATAAAGAATATATATACAAATTGATGCAGGTGAGGAACACTGACGTAATGCAGCAATAAGGCTGTCCAAAAGACATGAAGAAACACTTCACACTGGCAGGGTGAAAACTGACACGCGTCAGTGACGTTCCAAAGAAAAAATTAATGATTCATATGCCCTTATCAAGTGTATCATACAAAGAAAGCCTTGTCACAACACTGAAGGGCAAGCACAGCAGCAGTGGCGAGGGCAGAGTCCCAAAATCACACCTGCAGGTATCGCAGGTAAGTCAGGAAAAGCATTGGAGAAACTCCGGGAGACACAGGAACTTAGTCAACACACAGGATCAAGAAGAGGTAATCCTCTGCAGGTGAAGGATCACGGCAAGGCACCCAGGTGTCCTGTAAAGAATCCTGCAAGGCCGTGATTTAACTCTCCCAAAGATACTGCCAACGTAAAGCTGTAGGTAAAATCTGTCCTTCCAGTATGAAATAGCCGAGCACACTCCGCACACTTGCCCAAAAGAATCCCAAAATGCATGCAAGAACGGGATAAGAGAGCCGTCGAACGACCAAAGCATGAAAAGATAAAAAAACAACACTCATGGGCGAGGTACCACTTAAGCACAAAGCAAACCCGTGGTGGGGGAAAAAAAGACTCTAATTCAGCTTCTGGTAGCTCAGCAAAACAAAGAAAAAAATTATGTTAAAGTTATGTTAAATTACAATAACCTATATGCAATATATATATATATAAATTATATATATATATATATATATATATATATATATATATATATATATATATATATATATATATATATATATATATATATATATATATATATATATATATATATATATATATATATATATATATATATATATATATATATATATATATATATATATATATATATATATATATATATATATATATATATATATATATTTATATATATATATTATATATATATATATATATATATATATATATATTATATATATATTTATATATATATATATATATATATGTATATATATTATTATATATATATATATATATATATATATATATATATATATATATATATATATATATATATATATATATATATATATATATATATATATATATATATATATATATATATATATATATATATATATATATATATATATATATATATATATATATATATATATGTATATATATGTGTTTGATTTTAGATTTACTGTGTATATTCAGTCATAGTGTGATGAAACGAAAGAGAAGCTATAAGGTGGAACTAGGACGGTCGCGCAGTTGCAAAACCATTGCAGTCAGCAGATAGTTCAATTGCTTCAGCTGTTTTGGCTCGATGAACACACAATATTGTCGCTGATATGTGAGGCAACCGACCGAGCTGGTATGCAAGTACGTAAGTTCGTGCGTTAGAAAAATGGAGATTATGTCTAATTGAGCCGAAAAGTTAGGTCTGGTTGATTATTAACTTTGCGAGAGCGATATCGTCCAGACGTGGCTTTGTGTGTTTCCAATCTCTTAGAAACCGGCAGTTAAGGTAAATCCAGACTTCTTTTTTTTTCTGTGTGGACTGTGAACTTGTGAGTTTACCATATCCAAAACACTTATGAATTTGTGGGGAGAATTGGACATAGTCATTTATGTCACTTTAATATTCTATTTTATTGTGTTCTGATTTGACATTGGTTAACCATGCATTTTAGACTTTCATTATTATATCACATGCTTGAATACTGTATTTGTGGGAGATTACTATTTGTTTGATTTTCAACAGATGTCTGTGGGATTGCTGTGGTGATAGAGAAAGGACACTGCAATCTTTGCAGTTTAGTGGTTATTTCACTGTGGTTGACTTTAAGACTAGACGTATAGTGTCTACGATGGAGTGTGTGGGAGTTTTGAGTTTTAATCTTGAATTAGATTAAATTTGACTTGATAATTCATTTATTATGCATTTTAATCTGTTCTTTGTTAATTCATTACTTGTTGGGTTTGTTTGATAATAAATCTATTTATGTAGGAAAGATTGTGTTTCCTTAGAATATCCATTTTGAGGATAGTGTTAGAGAGAGAGAGAGAGAGAGAGAATATGTGGGTTGAGTGCGAGAGAGAGAGGAGAGAGAGAGGTTTGGGGTTACCGTCTTCTGAGATAGACAGCAAAGTTTCTGTTGAATCTGTAGATAGATATATATATATATATATATAAATATATATATATTACATAGCATTTATATATATATATATATATAATATTATAATCTATATATAAATATAATATATATATATATATATATATATATATATATATATATATATATATATATATATATATATATATATATATATATATATATATATATATATATATATATATATATATATATATATATATATATATATATATATACACTCACATATGCACTTTTATAATTAGGTGTTTCGAAGTTAGAGGCCCCCTCTACAGTATAAACTAAAATTGATATGAACAAAAAAAAAAAATTCAGAACAGGTATTTATTTGAGTTTCTCTCTGAGTATTTAATATTTTGTGTGGCCTCCATCTGCCTGTACCACAGCCTGCACTCTTCAGGGGTATGATTTCAGCAAATTGCAAAAAAGTTGAGACTCAAACTCCATTTCCCTGAGCACTTCGGTCACCTCTCTTCGCAGGTCGTTGAGGCTTGGTATACCATCATAGTTCACAGTGCGCGCTTCAACACAGTCCTGTAAGGTACTACCAATGTTTTCACACACAATAAGGTCAGGGGAGCTACCTGGAAATTCACTTGACAAGGAGAAATCGATACCACTGTTTTGAAGCAGCTCCTGTGTCTGGAGAGCCTTGAAACATGGTGCCTTATCATGCAAAAATGCAAATTCTTCAACAGATAACATATTTTTAGGATCTTTGATTAAAGTAAATACTCCACCAGCAAGCACAGTTTCTCTGAAGTATTCGCCATTCCATGACTCCTTTTTCTATGATGATCCACATTAACCGTTTGGCTGTGAAACAGAGAAAAATTCCCAAACATTCAGGAAATTTCACAACTTGGCGATAGCGCACATCATCGCTGATATCATCCAACTTTGCAGCCCAAATGATGTCATTTTTATGATTTGGCTTCCTGACTGTGTAAACGAAGAATTCATCTGATGCGGCAACATGCAGAAAGTCAGCTTCATCCTAATCTTTAAGAAATGAACCACAAAACCATGCACAGTCTTCTCTCTGCTGCTGAGTGATGTTGGGCTTGCTGATAATATGAAATGGCCTGATATCAGATTTTTTCAACTCACGATATACAGCACTATAACTTCTCTTCTTTCCCCTTTTTGTTTCTAGTTCAAGCACCAATTTATGTAAAGACTTTCTTGATCTACCCACTGCCTCAGCTATGATGTCTTTTGACTCCTGAGAAAGGACTTCAGGCCTTCCAAGATTCTCACTCTTTTTGCAATGACAGTTATATGGATTTTAGTTCCAGTTTCTTTTAACAAAGGATTCATCTTTTAATGTATTTAGGTATCGAGGAACGTGAAATGAAGGATGCGCCAGCATCCCTGGCCTCTCTGAAGGTTATAGCCCGGATTCGGTCAATCCATCTGATTTCCTCCAAGTCGTTAGCCATGGATGTATCTAACTCCGTTACTTAGTCTGAAAATACAAGAAATGTAAAATGAAAAATAGCTTAATAGAAACTTAAAATAATGTACTTGGAGATAGGCTATAGCAGAAAACTTCATAACTTTCCATTTGTTCTGTAGAGGGGGGGAGCCTCTAATTTTGAAACACCTGGTAGATATATTTGTATATATATAGAATAGAAATATCAACACACAATTATGTGTGGAACAGATATAAATTTTTGACACACACAGATATATATATATATATATATATATATATATATATATATATATATATATATATATATATATATATGTGTGTGTGTGTGTGTGTGTGTGTGTGTGTGTGTGTGTGTGTGTGTGTAAAATGAATACCACAGGAAGTTTAGTACCAAGCGCATTCAAGTGTTGAGATGTTAATTGTCAAAGGGTAACAAACAAAAAGATAGTCCATGATGATCCGGGATCACGTAGTCACAAACTAAAACTAAACTTAGCCATAAGAGATACGGAATCGTACCCATTCAAAGCCCAGAAACATGTCTAAAACTGAATACTAATTTTGTTCCTTATATTTATCAACAACCTTTTTAATTATGAAGGCCTCAAGTTTAAACAAACCAAGACTTAAATTTAGAACACTTTCACTATTTGACTTGATAAAACAAGATTCAATGATATTCCTTTTAACTGTGTCGTTACACTGCAGTTAATAGGATCATCTAAATCTTCAATATGTACGAATAATGCATTCGATATTTGGACAGTTCTCACAGAATATTGGTATTTGTGGTGCATCACTATATTGTGATTGGAAATAATGAGTAAAAATCCACAATAGTGTAAATGAGAGACTGTATTTTTCCAAAATACAATAAGGATAAAACAGGGGAGCTTTCGACCGTTTACACAACGGTCCTCTCCAGCCAACTGAATAAAAATACTTGTTTATATTAAAAAGACAAATTGCAAAAAAATTTGTGACAGTCCAGTAAACCATCGAATAATCTTTCGGCGTGAATATAGCGGTCATGTAATGGCTGTTTTCCCGTATCCGTGAGCCAACCGTTGTGATCTTAACGGCTGTCGCTCGATCGTGCGGTGCCCATCACTAGTGGCTAGGTGATTCGTGGGTAGTTAACAACTTTCAGCATCGGTGACTTGTTTCTGTGACAACTGCCACTTCGACAACCTGTGCGGGGAGAGATGAGGGAGACAGTATCAGGGGCCTCGAGAAACTGCTTGAAATTTAAATTTATGGAATATCAGACTAGCCTGTCTGTATGTCTGTCCTCCTGCGCAAAGGCTTTATTGCCATCTAATGTATTCAAAATACTCTTCTATGGCCTAATCAACTACTTTTTAACATTGACAGTGATGAAGGGCTGAGGAGATATCGAAAACCTGTGAAGAAATGGACGCAGTCATTCAAGACTAGGAATCAAGTTCAGTTCTTATACAGCTGTCTACAAGAACAAATCATTCCAAAGTCTTCTGGCCAGATTGGTGAAGCTCCCTTCTCAGGTGAACCTTTTCCGGAATACCAAAAATCGTTCCTAGCTCACCGTATTTTTCGTGCTAAGTCAGAGGTCCAGACAGCTTTTTTCTACTATGCGAGGCCCAGCGGAATTTGAGAGGTGTTCTTCAATCAGCAACGTTTGAAGGTGCCATGCGTCGAGCAGGTGAGGTTACACATTTCAGTCTTCTTGTTGGGCAAAAGTAGGAGAGACTGCTCAGGTGATTAACCTTTCGTCTTGCCGACTGGATAGCACTCATTTAGAGGTACTAAATTTAGGTTTGAATTTTAATTTAGGTCCTGAAAAAGATTTTCTTATTAAAAGTCTAGCCTTTATCAATAATTTTAAGTATTATAACCCACAAGAAAAACTTGATATTTTGAAGGGGTCGATTCTTGCCTCCGAATAAAGTAAAAGCAAATTTTGTACTCCTTTGAGACACAAGAAAGCCTTGGAGGAGTTATCTAAGAATAATATCAAAATAATGAAAGCAGACAGAGGAGGCTCCATTGTTTTCATGGATAAAATTGATCATAATATTAAAGCATTACGATTACTGATTGATAGTAATGCTTATATTATGTTGAATAAAGTGCCTTCTATTAATGTAGTACGAAATTCATTCAACAAAAAAGTTAGAGATATTGCAACTAGAATTTCCAATGAAGAGTTACGTAAAATCATACTCAGCAAGATACTGGGCAAAACACCTAACCTTCCTTACTTCTACGGGATCCCTAAAGTACATTAAACTGGATGTTCCTCAATCCATGTTAGCTGAATGGCTTGCCGAGCAACTTGCCCCTTTAGTAGGCAAGATATCCTCCGCACATATCGGACACAGGGATGATTTCATTCAGAGATTAAGGGCGTTGGATAAATGTATAGTCTGGATGTCACCTCTTTATTTACTAATGTCCCTCTTGGTTATGTCCTTGTAAAATTACGTGATTAGTTTGATAATGACCCAAGTTTATGCCCACTCGCCACTGAAGTATTTCTTGACCTCATTAAACTGTGCGTAGAGTCCACTGTTTCCACTTTGAATGGTCATGCGTACGGACAAAGATCTGGAGTAGCAATGGGATCCCCCCCCCCCTCCCACCTGTTTTGGCTAATATCTGCATGGGGTTCGTGGAAGAGACTATTCTGAGGTCTTGCCCGTCTCGGTTTAAACCAATATTTTGGGTTAGCTATGTGGACGATATTTTCATTCTTTTCATTCATGATGACGATTTATTCAATGAACTAGTAGAATTTTAATAGTCAGGTACAACAAATCAAGTTCACATATGAAAAGGAATCAGAGCGCAAATTACCTTTTTTTGGATGTCCTAGTTTTTCACAGTCCAAACACAAAGAAGTTTGAATTCTCGGTTTACTGAAATCCGGCGAATGCAGAATTATTTCTTCATTTTTATTCCTATCATAGCATTCAGATAAAGAAAAATATCATTGTTAACATGGCTGTCAGGGCTCTTAAAGTTTGTGACCCACAATGTTTAGAAGACGAAATTGCCCATATTCGAAATACCTGTAAGTTGAGTTACCCTGCCCATGATATTGAAGATGCTTTGTCTAAGGCTAAGTAAAAGTTTTACAAACCTTCACTCAAGCAGATTGATCACAGCAAGAGATACATAACGCTTCCATGAGAAATTAAAATCAACACCCCAGTTAATCAATTGTACAGGCAATGTTAGTAGCTTTCACATATGAAAATTCAATCAAATCCAAACTCAATAAGAATAATAGCCACAGAATTGGTAGTGATAGTAACAACAAGAGAGACATAGGAGTACATTCTATAAAATGCAAGCTCAGTAATTTATTTCATTTTGGAGAGACAGGTAGGAGGAAAGACATTAGATTACAAGAACATAAAAAAACGGCTGGGGACTCCGCTCAAAACAGCGGTATTGCTAAACATTGTTGGGAGAATAATCACGTCAGGGACTGGGAGGGAGCTAAACTATATACAGAAGTAGTCAAGTAGGCCATAGAAGAGTAGTGGAGGGGACTTTGATAAATATTTACATCACATTAGATGGCAATAAAGCCTTTACGCAGAGGACAGACATGCAGACAGGCTAGTCTGTCATTCCATAAATTTAAATTTCAAACAGTTTCTCGAGGCCCCTGATACTGCGTCTCCCTCATCTCTCCCCGCACAGGTTGTCGAAGTAGCAGTTGGCGCAGAAACAACAGGCATCGATGCTGAAAGTCGTTCACTACCCACGAATTACCTAGTCACTAGTGATGAGCACCGCACGATTGAGCGACAGCCGTTAAGATCACAACGGTTGGCTCACAGATACGGGGAAACAGCCATTACATAACCGCTATATTCACGCCGAAAGATTGTTCGATGGTTTTCTGGACTGTCACAAAAAAAAAAAAAAAAAAAATCCTATTTGTCTTTACAAGAAAAACAAGCATTTTTATTCAGTTGGCTTAAGAGGACCGTTGTGCAAACGGTCGAAAGCTCCCCTGTTCCATCCTTTTCGTATTTTGGAAAAATATTGTCTCTCATTTACATTATTGTGGCTTTTTACTCAATATTGGTATTGTTTGATTCGTTGTGAAAGTGATTTTCCAGTTTTTCTCTAAAATATTTTATCAAACTTCTTACAAGGAATTTCATAGATGCATCCAGAAGCATCTTTAGGGGAATTTTTTATTACTAAACTCATAACATTAAAAGTATTGAAAACAACGTTTATTTTGAAAAGCTTTAAAATTCTAGGAATTTCTAAAAACCTTTCATCATACGGTTATTTGAGAACATTATGCTTACTAAATTCCTGTGGTATTCGGTTATATACTGAAGTCACGTGCATCTATCGTGATTTTTTTAAGCATAATGGAGACCACGCACAACTTTTACGTCTTTTCTGTAATGCTCTTATCAAAGCTGACAGGCTGAAACTTCGACTTAACTTTCTACGGAATTGTATGGGTGAGCAAGTGATGCCCAAGTCGAATTCACCAAGGAGATTTCTTCATTTAGCAGAGCGGCCTTTCGAGGAGTTTCAACGGATAATACTTCCAAAACACATCGAAATCACAAAATTTTTAGCACCCTTAGAAGCAGACAGTATGGCTTTAATCATACTGTTCCTTTTGGGATGGAAGAATCAGATGCTGGACTATTGATATGGTAAATTGAGAAATAGCTGGGAGCTAAAACCAGCCACCAAATTCTGACCCTTTCTAACCTTATAAAATGACCGCAAATCACGGACTATATCTCCACACTCAACTGCCTCATGCGCAGTTCTAAGACAACTTTGGAGGTCCTCCCAAGTACGACATTTACGAAACTGAAAACTATAACATCTGTGGTCAATATCTCCTATGTCCAGCGCCAAGAAACTTTTGGCTTCATTAAACGCTTCAGTTTTATCTGTGATTGTCTTCGAATTCAAATGGTTCTGAAAGATCTTGCTTCACTCCAGTTAACAGGATGATCTAAATCTCTCATATGTACGAATAATGCATTCGATATTTGGCCAGTTCTCACAGAATACTGGTGTTTGATTCGTTGTGAAAGTGATTTTCCAGAGTCTGTAATATATTTTATCGCACTTTTTACAAGAAATTTCATAGATGCAGCCAGAAACATCTGTAGGAGAATTTTTTTATTGCTAAACTGTTAACATTAAAACTACTGAAAATAAGATTTATATTGCAAAGCTTTAAAATTCTAGGAATTTGTAAAATCCTTTCATCATACATAATTTGAGAATATTATGCTTACTAAAATTCAAGTTTGTTAATAGCTATATAAAATGTTTTCCTGCCTTTTTTTCCATGCTACATCTACGGAAGTCCTTGGGTATTTAAGTTTCAAAGCAATATCACGAATAGTTTTAATTTCAGGTGATTTCGTGGAGAAAATGAAAGGTCTTTGATGGGTATCTGGTGATTCTGTCTCACTGGAGAACTTTCAGAAGTTGTTGCATTTTTCCTGGTTCTTGAGTGGTGTTCCGGACGTCAAAATGAGTAGTTTTGAGTCAGATAGAACCTTTGTCTGATGAGGCATTGATTTCTGCCCCGATTCGAAAACATGTCAAAATGTCCAACAGTGGATAGCACATTTTTCAGTGGGTTGCTGATGGCCCCAGTGGGTGCTTCAAGGAACCAGTCATAGGGGGATTCAGGTTTTGCTTCCAGCGGTTTTTGCACTAAAGCGGAGAGTAATCGGGGGTCTATAGGTCCAACGTCAGAGTTTTATTGTTTCAATTGCAATAGGCAGGGGCATACTAAGAAGTTTTCCTGGGTTAAATACTGTGCTTCTTGTCGGAGTGCAGATCACAATTGGCAGTTTGGTCCATCACTCAAAAGAAGCAATGTTAGGCCGGTATCCCAGAATTTTAGTGGTGGCCATAAGAAAGCTCCTCAGAAACGAGAACAAAGGAAGTCTAGATATAGTGTTAGGTTTGGTCGTTGTTTATTTAAACGATTGTTTTAGGGATGTTTGCCTGTTTCTCCTTCTTACCATTGTTTTCCTCAGGTTGGCGAGTTAACGACTGCCTCGGTGAGAAGAGCAGCATTATTCAGGTTTTGGAAAACAGATCGGTAGGTTCTCGACAATGTTCCATCGAGAACACAGTGGCAGCAGTTTTGGAGAATCACCTTGTGGATGGTGATGACAGCAACGACAGATTTCGAGTATCACTTTGATTGGTGGCGATGGACTTGTTGCAGCAGATGTTGACTGCTGAGGAGGGTGTTAATCCAGTTCCCGAGGATATGATGGTGGCTAAACCATAGTCCCCTGTTCAGAAGTATTCTTCTGTGGCAGCTAGGGAGCTGTCGCATCGACATTGTGATGTTTGATGGTCGTCCTCGAGGATCTTGGATTGTGGCTCTGATTATTATTTACTTGGCGATGACCAAGTGTATGGGCTCTTTTGGTTTATGGTGTATCGTTAATTGTACGTCGTTGTTGAGCAAGAGTAATGACGTGTTGTGTATGGTGTATTATCACTTATTATTTGAGTAAGAGTAATATTGTGTATGGTGCATTATCGCTATTAGCATTATTGGTTAGCAAGTGCTGCTCTTTTGGTGATTATTTTTATATTTAGTATTGCTGCTGTTTTAACAATTATATGTTGGTCTTTTCTGCTGTTGAAATATTTAAGGTTATTTTGAATATTTGTATTTTGGCCATTATTTATCTTTTTGGAGTGTAATATGGTTATTTATGGTAATAATTATTGTTTAACTGTCTCTGTGCTTTCTAAAACCTTGACTCATGTGTACATTTGTAAGATATTTATGTATAATAAATTAGATATAAGGTAGTGAGGTATTTTCTTTGGCTCCCTCCCTCTTTGGTTGTTGCTTGTTGCAGTCCATCGGTCCACTCCAGTCCCATACGGTGTATACTTATGAACTTGTCGGCCCCACAGAAAAGGGGTCATGACAATAGAAAGGGCTTTTGGAGGGACGAACAGTGATTTTTGTGGATACAGGCGCTTCTGTCAGTTAGGTAGACTATGATTTCTATCAGTCGATGTTTTCCCAGTATTAGTTAAGGCATTCAGGGGAGAAAGTGTGTGATGTACAGGTTCATAAACGGGATGATGTTGGGGTGGCAGATATGTTTTTTTTTTTTTTTTTTTTTTTTTTTTGCTGGGGAACCAGTTTTGGTAGTAAGAGATGTTAATTTGGGGAATAAAGTTTTACTGGGTCATCCTGCATGCAGAAAGAATAGGATTCTAAATATCCGGGTGAGAGTGGCATATCAACTAGGGAACCTAGGGTTTTTGTCCTGTATGCAGGTGTTGATAAAATGGAGGGGAATATTTCTATGAGTGAGGATAATAAGGAAATTGTGGGAGATAATCAATCATGGAGGGATGTTGAGCCTATAGGTGAGGCGAAGAAAATATATAAAGCTATTTTGTTGGGGGATGTTGTTTTAGAACCAAGTATAGTTGCTATGGAGATATTTAAAGGTGAATAAACAGGTGAATGTGGTGGAAGGAGGTGAGAAACTCAAAGGTGTGGTGAGTTAGGTTCCAGTAAATAAGGTTTCAAATAATGGTGTTACATGGGTGGAATTGTTAAACTGCAATAGTTTAGTTAGGAGATATCAGAGGAATATTTATATTGTAGATTTGAAGGAATGGGGTGATGATACTGAATCAATGGCATTAGGAGGGGAGCACAATGGATTTTTAGATGTCAAAATGGAGGTCAGAAGGGAGATACATTTATAGCAATCATTTAGGTGTAGTGGACCATACAGAACATACTGAGGGATTAGGTGAGGTGTTAGCTGAATTTTCTCATGTAATAGTCCTGAAAGAGGATAAACTGGGATTAACAGGTGTTTTAGAATATAGAGTAGAGTTAGAAGGGAGAACGAGGACCATTTATGTCCCGTCATATAGGATACCTTTTAAGATTAGAGAACAGGTGGAGCAAGAGGTTAATAAGTGGGAAGATGAAGGTATAATTAGGCCTAGCTTATCACCGTTTAATTTCCCGTTGTTGGCCTGCCCAAGAAGGACGGTTCAATTTGCGTATATATAGATTTTAGGAAGCTAAATGAGAAGACCATTCCTGATGGGTATCTGGTGGTGTGTCTGCCAGATTTATTTGTGGAAATTGGGGGTAAGAATATTTATTCTTCACTTGATCTTATGCAGAGGTTTCTACAAGTGGCACTTAGTGAGGAAAGTAGAAGGTTGACAGCATTTTCAGTTCCAAAGGAACATTATGAATTTACACAAATACCTTTTGGTTTGTCAGGTAGTCCTATGACTTTTACGAGGCTAGTGAATACAGTCTTGCACAGGCTGTTAGGGAAACAAGTTTTCATCCATATGGACGATATCTTGAGTGCTACAGATTCTATAGAGGAAAATTTAGAGGCTTAGAATAGCAGGTCTGAAAGCCAAGTATGATTTTTTGAGGAGACAGATTGTATATTTAAGACATGTCATTTCGAAAGGTGTTAGAGTAAACGATGACAAAGTCAGGCCCATTGTAGATTTTCTTAAACCTAGAAACAAGAAACAGGTGCGCTCGTTCATGGCTATGGAGTTTTTCCGTCGGTTTGTGAAAGGGTTTTCTAAATTGTCAGCACCTTTAACAGATGCATTGAGGGATGATGTACAGTTTTTATGGGGGTGAGGCGCACCAGATAGCCTTTCAGAGAGTTATAGATGCTTTAATGAGTCCTCCAGTTCTAAAATTCCCAGATTTTACATCCCGGTTCACGTTAGTGACAGATGCCAGTCAAAAAGGGGTAGGTGCTTGCTTAATGAAGAAATTTGAGGGTAAATTCCATCCCATTGCCTTCTTTAGTAGGAAGTTTAGAACACAGCGGAGTAATGAAAGGTTAAAGGCTTTAGTTGATAAGGAAGCGTTTGCCGTGGTGTCTTGTTTGGTTCATTTTAAGATGCTGTTAATGGGGAATAAGGTGGAAGTTCTCACTGATCATATGCCATTGTTAGATCTTTTTTAATAAACCAGATCTTTCTCCTAAGGGGGCTTGGTGGTTTTTGACAATTCAGGATTTTGATGCTAAGCTGAAGTATCTTGAAGGCAAACATAATTTGATAGCAGATGCCTTTAGCAGGCATTTTGTAGACACCGAGGGTGACCATGTATGTACAGTAACTGGTGTGTATACATTGGGATATTAGTTTATTGGAGGAAAAACTGAGATGAGGTTTTAGCAAATGCAAAGGTATTTCTGAGAGGGGAGTTAGAGAAAAAAGTTAAGTATACCTTAGTTTTACCAGACCACTGAGCTGATTAACAGCTCTCCTATGGCTGGCCAGAAGGATTAGACTTATTTTACGTGGCAAGAACCAACTGGTTACTTAGCAACGGGACCTACAGCTTATTGTGGAATCCGAACCACATTATAGCGAGAAATTAATTTCTATCACCAGAAATAAATTCCTCTAACTCTTCATCAGCCAGCCAGCGACTCGAACTCGGGCCTACTGAGTGATAGGCCACAGCTCTACCGACTCGCCCAACGAAGAGCTGGGGAACTAGAGAGAAAGGGTTATAAGTTGCCTTATGCAGGTCTCGAGTTAAGAGGTAATTTGCTGGTGAGGAGAATGAAATACAAGTTGAGGAGCAGTGAGGATAAAGGAGATACGACACAGATCATGGTGCCCAAAGTATTGATCCCGGTGGTTCTGGATATTATTCATTGTAAATTTTTTGGGGAAGAGTATGCTATCTTCTGTGGAGACCTTTGTAAGGGACTGTTCAGTGTGTGATTCGTGTAAACTAGTGAGGGTTATGTTGTGTAAATTGGGGCCTTTTCCTATACTTGGTAGGCCTTTTCAGAGGGTCCATATGGACCTTCTGACTAACTTTTGTGACTCTTGGTAGCGGGTGAGGTTGCAGTGATATTTTTCGATGGGTATATTTGCCATTATGGGGTTCCTGGGGTTCTTATTACAGAAAATGGGAGAGAATTTGTGAATAGGACATTAGTGTATCTTGGGGAGGTTATGGGGATACAGAAAGTAAATATTCTTCTGTATAGGCCTGAAGCTAATGGGCTGTGCGAGCTGGCTAATAGGAAGGAGTTCGAAGCCCTTAGAGTTACAGTGGGTGGTAATGATACTAATTGGGACCATTTCCTCGACATGGTGAGACAGTATAAATACAATGGCTGGTGATATGATTGGAATGTCCCGTTTAGGAGCACAATTTGGTTATCCAATTCGGGATGTATTTGATTTGTTATCAGCCCATACCTTCTCGTTGTTACTATACAATTAGATTGTTAGTTGCTACAGCTAAAGAGAGACATGTACGTCTTAGTAGTAATCTTGAGTCGAAGATGCAAGAAATGGTTGAGTGAAGCAATGCCAAGTCAGACAGCACAAGAATTGCAGATGGGGATAAGATGTTTTTGAAAATTAATGTCAGGAGTGATCTGAATTATACCTTAGGTCCCAAATTTGAAGGCCTGTTTCGAGTCATGCAAGAAAAGAAAGGGAAATAGGTTTGTTGTTCTGAATGAAAAGAAAGTTTAATGTTTAGTTGGGTTTCCTGGGGTTACCGCAGGGTTTTGTAATTTAATTTGCGGTTTTGCTTAGTTGGGGTTGAGCAGCTGTTCATGGTTTTTTTTTTCTTTCTGCGCAAATGCGGGGATTTAACGTATTTTGTTGTGTATCATTCGGGTCTTATGCGTTATTTATTTTTTTTTTTTTTATTTGCATTATTTCTGAGTGTTGGAGTAAGTTGCGTCTTTGGAAGTTTAATGTGATGTAGAAATACCGTAGAGTTGTGTGGGCGTTTTGAAGATTTGGGGAAATGGGATCGATGTGTTGTCATTTGCTATCGAAGGGATTAGGAATGGCTTACAGGTGGCTATTGTTTTGCTTTATAATACACACTATAATTTTAGATATTGAGAAGGAGACCAATTCTTTCTTTGTTAGATGAGATTAAAACTAAGGTGAAAACGGCGATGGTGGATTTTAGAGCGGCTTTTTTTTTGGTGATATTTTGCCTATGAGGGTACTGGAATTAGTTTTAATGAAAGGGGCTTATAAATGGAAGTCCAATATAGTTTCCATTAGTGATGATTGATATGGATATTTTGGATTGATGGAGGAATATTTGTCTGACAGTGGGTTATCTGTAGGGGTTCCGTTGCATGACAAGGAATTATCTAATGGTTATACTGTATTATACGACCTGTTTCCTAGTATGTGCAATAATAGTGTAATGATGTTAGTGGGACTATACACTATGTATATTACTGGGGATAAGTTTCAGTTGGTAGCTGTTGATTATAGGGACAGGTGTACACTAGTTCATGATAGATATTTTTGGGATAACTGAGTGTTTGTTATGAAGAACATAGTTCCAGGGGTTGTGAAATTTTAGATTGACCCATGACGTGACTCTGACAGACTGTTCCTATTGACCAATCCCAAAAATCCCACATGGGGGTGCCATTAGAAACGTCTTCAGCAGTTCTTATCGGTGATGTAGACCGCTGATGCCACTCCACATGTCGCCTTTGTTCTAGAGGGGTCTACATCTTTGATGGAGGGTGCGTGGTAATCCTTTCGCAAGTTGTCGACATGCACAAGAGGTTCTACAGCTCGTCAGTGAGGATCTTCATGCCACACGTGCATGATTAGCACGTGGCTGTAGAATTACGGAGCATGATGGAGATTACAACATTGCCTAGGTTATCATACATGGGGTACATAGCATGTGCTAAACTTTTACAGGTGCACAAAATAATGCTCCTATGTGTTCTTGGTGCATTATTACAATTATGATGGTGGCTGTTGTTTTTAGATGCAATAAACTCTGCCGCCTTAAGAAAAAGCAGCCTACATGAGTGCGTATGACTACTAATTGTGAGTCGATATCGTATAAGTGTATCGGTGTACCCGGGTTACGGTCGACCCGCCGATATGTGATAATGGTTATCACATATCCAAACGATTTCTATGTTCAGTGATCCTGCAGACGTCTCTAATGATTATTCAGCGCCTTGAATTCAGTCACCACTGGGATTCAGCATTCGTTCATCTGGTTGGAAACTATCTTGATTCTGTCCTTGTGAGACTAGAAATCAAGATCCATGGGGTGCTAAGATACAGGATCACATGGCGATGATGGAAAAGTCCATGGAATCTTTTAGTGTGGCTATAATCAGATATTAGGGCACGAAAGGGAAATGTAATCGCTAAGGTGCGAAGCCTCTACCGAAGAGGCTTTCTTTCTCTTGAACAAAGTGAAAGTGGCTGATCGTGTTTTGGAACTCTTGGGAACCGAGTTTCCCACTGCAAAAGAGTAAGTGAGAAACATCTGACTGACTTTAAACAATTTCCCATTACTGTTTTAGTGAATCCTTTTGGACGCCTTTGGTTATCATTGTTTTCTACAGGTTGGAAATGTGATTCTATCACCGTTTTTTTTTAATATGGGGGATTCATTCTTCAACAGAATGTTTCAAATAGAATCATGATTGGGGGAGATATGCTCCTGTGAAACGTGCATTTAAAATGGTGGATGGGTGAAGTAGTCATGTAAATGGAACACAAGACCAAAATGACTTTGATAATTATGTGTAACAGACTTAGGAGAAATGACGCTTGGGTTGAGACTCGATGTGGGAAAGATGATATTCCCTTAATGTCATGTTTGCTATGCAATTGATTATTGTATCTCGTAGTAATGCTTAATTGAATTTTAGAGTCTATATTCCATAATTTATTTTGCCATGTTTTGTTATCAAGCTTAATTAATAAAAGTTATTTTTATAGTTAGGATTTGTTTTGCATACCTTTAGACAGATTAGGTAATAGAGAGAGAGAGAGAGAGAGAGAGAGAGAGGAGGGAGCTTCTTTGCTGCTGATGACAAGGATACCAACCGGACTTCAGGTAAGACCCTATACCCTCCGTCGATTAAGACTGTGAACATTGCTGTTTGGAGGTAGGAAACATTTTAGATCTGCCAAACTGTAGATTGTTCTTTTCATTTAACATATATCTCACTTGTGTCGAGCATTTTTTACACTGTGTGTACTTTATAAGTAATATGGGAGGAATTCTCATATCTATTTTTATGCATGTGTTTAATAAGGGCTTTATTTGACTTCTTCAGATGTTTCGCTGAGGAAGATGTTAAAATGTATTCATTGGGAATATGCTGGACTTTGAATTATTTTGACATATTGTGGGAATGGTATTTAGGGAGAATAATTAGGTGAGTATGATGGACTGTAATATGTTTGATCATTTGGTGAACATTAGTATTCCATTTTATTTCATCGCTTGTTTCTTGCAATCTAGTTATGTTAGATTTTTGTCAAATAAATTATTTTTGGTAACGCTTGTTTTGCTGTAGATCTGAGAGAGAGAGAGAGAGAGAGAGAGAGAGAGAGAGAGAGAGAGAGAGAGAGAGAGAGAGAGAGAGTGTGTGTGTGTACAAATGTTCATTGCCAGTAACTTCTTTGCTGACTGAGGGAGTTTTTTGCAGATGAGATTAGCGCGCACTGTTTATCAAGTCAGTGGCATTGGTTATCGATCGCAGCAGCGTTTAGAATTTTGTTTCTTATTTGTTCTCATCTATGGTTAGGGTTGCTGAATTTTTAACTTTTTTCTCTCTCTCTCTCTCTCTCTCCTTTCTCTTTCTACCTTTTTGGAGTTATATGAAGTTAAGATCAGGTCGAGTACATTGAACCTGGAGGGTTATCCGTTCAGATACTATGGCAGGAGCTAACGAAGATAAGGATAAGGTGACAATGCTTCACAAATTTACATCCGTAAATGCAGGAATACAGACGTTTCCCATCGAAATTTTTATATAGGGGGTGTCGAATTTTTAAGTCGCCAAGAAAATAACGGATTGGGTTGAAGCTTTCAGTGAAGCAAAAGGCTTCCTTAGTTTAGATAAAGGGAATATTTGACAACATTGCCGGCGTCATCAGTTTTTAAAGTGTAGGACCTGGGACCATCTTAAGGGTTTTTTGAGAGCTACATATGGAACAGCTGGTGCCGATGATGCAGCTCGAGACCTCAGGTCTCTTTCCAAGGTCCGTAAAGGCCATGATTCACTGGTCACATTTAGTGCCAGATGTTTTGATGCTGCAAGGGATTTTTCGAAGAAGTTGAGAAATTCTGGTTGAGTATATGGAGACTATTATGATAGAGGATCTTAAGGAACTATTGCAATATGCATGGATTCTGAATGACGTTCCTGATGCTATCGTAAATAGTTTTGATACGGAGATAGTAAGGGGGTTGGATGAAAATTTACTGTTCTCTCAAATTCGTAAGCACATGTCGAAATGCCCTACAGTAGATAGTTCCTTTTTGGACGGGTTGCCGATATCTTCCAGAGCTATTCCGGAGCATCATACACAGAGTAATTCTGATTCCACAATTATGAGGTTATGTGCCAAGACAGGATGATAAGACATCTGCGAGTTCAGGATCTCAGGGGCATTGTTATAATTGTAATAGGCAAAGCCATACTAAGAAGTTTTGTAGGGTAAAATATTGTGGCGCTTGCAAGTCTGCACATCACGGTTGGCAGTTTTGCCCGCTTCTTTAAGAGAATGAGTCTAGAAGCACGCCTCAGAGCGCTGGTCTGGCAAGTAGAACTCCTCGAGGGAGTTATTCGGGAGCCTCTAGGGGCCGACAGAATTTTTGGAGGACCGAGCAGCAGACAGGGAAGATATAAAAGGGGATGTTTCTTGTGATATAGGACTTCTGGGTGAGCCCTTAGAGCCGAAGCCAGTGGTATAAGGGTCTGTGTATGGGTGTGATGTGAATATCATTATAGATACAGACGCCTCTGTTAATTTGATGAATTATGAGTTGATCTGATTGATGTTTTGTGATCGTTCTTTGAGGCCTACTAAAGAGACAGCAGTGATGTGCAAGCAAATAGGTTATGGGTTTTGGATACGTAAATGTATGTTTATCTCTTGGGGGAAGAACTTTTACAAACTATTTTTGGTTTGTAAAAGGGGGCTGCTTTGGGGAATGCATTGTTACTGGTCCATCCAACGTGTCGGCGACACAAAATCTTGGTTCATACAGGAGTATGTGGTATAACTGTTGGAGTACCTGGTGTTTTTGTACCTTACGAGGGAATGGATATTAGTAGAGTGGATGATGATAATGGATCTGGTGTACATGAGAATTTGCGGGTGGATTCTGAACATGTTTCTGTGGGTAGGAACTGTTATAAGGGAGTTTTGTTGGATGATGTGATTCTAGGTCCTCGTATGGTTTCTATGGTGAAAGTTCGAGTGAAAGGTTTGCATAAACCCAAGACAGGTGTGTGTGGATGAGTGTAGCGAAAAGCTGAAGGGGGTAGTGTGTACCATTTCTATAAGCAATGTATTGAGTTCAGGGGATACCTGGGTGGCGGTGCTAAACTGTAATGATTCAGTTTGGAACTATTAGGAGGGTACTTATGCAGTTGATTTTGTTGACAGGGTTGATGAAGATAACTCAGTTACTATTGTCAGGGACATGTGTGGATTTTCAGAAGCAGATTTACAGGCTAGGAGGCAGGTTTTTAGAGATCGCTTAGCCAATGCTGATTTTAAATAATATGTTGAGGGTGTGGAAGATGTTCTGGCTGAGTTTGCGGTTGGCATGGGTAGATACCCGGGGACCTACCCGCTTGCCTGCCCGGGTCTGGTTTTTTTAATAAAAAAACCCGTTTTTTTTTTTTTTTTTTTTGAAGCTGTTTTAATTTCTATAATCCATTACCATTGTTCTATTGTGTAACTTTTAGTTTGATACATAGTTAAAAGTAGAAAAAATACATTTACAATCCCCTCTTTTTAAATTATGAAAGATATAATAGTATAGATTTCTAATCTAAAAAAAAAAGACAGTGCTTTTTACCTTTTTTTAGCTGTTTTCTGCTTCTATAATACTTTATTATGGTACTGTTGTGTAAATTTTAGTGTGATACATAATGAAGAGTAGAACAGTTTACCTTAGAAACCTTTTTTTTTTTATTTTGGAAGACATAAAATAGTTCATTACAATTTACAGTACGGCAAGTCTCCTACTGCGAGATCAGTTTCTGAGACCTGTTGTGAGTCAGATCTGTTCTTAAGTCAGATTTATGGTCAGACCAGGCACATAAGGTACTGAGATTTAGCCTAAGCTTACTAACTAAACTGAAGTCTCAACTTTTTGACTGCAACAGGGCATTACTGTACTGTACAATTACAGTATATAGTATACACACATTATAAAATATCAGGAATAAAAGAAAATCCAGTATTTGTTATGATTTTATATTGAAAAGTAATGTAATTATGAAAAACTAGCTACATTTAATACTTTAGGCCTAAAGACAGACAAACTTGGCATTAGTTTTGGGTAACATAGAACTTAAACTTTTATAGGCCTATTCAAGCAAAAAAAAAAGATGGATTTAAGCAAAGAGCTAGTACAGTACAGTAATTCAATAGACAACCGCATTTTAAGTAATTTGGTAAAATTAACTGAGGATAGCCACGCAGTTGCCACATCTTGATCAGTGGATAATTTTTTTCCTTTATATTTGGGATTAACCCTTAAAACACGGGACAGCAATATCGGTACAGACTGGACTTAAAGTCGGTCTCGAAAAAGGATCTTTTACTTAGTATGAGTCTTGCATGTCTGTTCAACTTATTTTTATATTTTTCTCTTAATTTTTCAAGGATTATAAGTAGACAGCTGAAATACAAATGAAACTGAGGGCACAGAAATATTACTAGATTTAAATAGTAAAGGTAAAGAATCAAGAAGGAAATAGAAAAAATATATATGAAAATAGTAAACTGTAAAAAACCTGCTTTTTCCCCCATAAAACCCGCATTTTCCCCAATAAACCCCCCCTTTTTTTTTACCCGCCCAGGCTGGGTTTTTCTAAAAAACCGGGTTTGTTACCAACCCTGGTTTACAAACATAGTCGCACTTAAAGGGGATAAGTTAGGGTTAACAAATGTGTTAGAACACAAGGTTCATTTAAAGGATAAGACTAAGGCTATTTTTGTCCTTCAAATAGGATTCCTTTTTAGACTAGAGAAGAGGTAGAAAAGAGGTTAATAAGTGGGAGGAGGAAGGCATTGTTAGGCCCAGTTCCTTGCCTTTTAATTTTCCATTGTTAGCAGTGCCTAAGAAGGATGGTTCAGTCCGGGTTTGTGTGGACTTTGGGAAGTTGAACGAGAAAACCATTCCTGATTGTTGCCCTGTGGAGTGTTTGCCAGATTTATTTGTTGAGATTGGGAGCAAGAATATATATTCTTCAATTGATCTGATGGAAGAATATTTGCAAGTACTGCTTAGTGAAGAGAGTCGCAAGTATACAGCGTTTTCTTTGCCGAAGGGACATAAGGAGTTCATGTGGATGTTGTTTGGTTTATTAGGAAATCCTATGACATTTACAGGGCTGTGAATACAGTTTTGCATGGCTTGTTAGGGAAATCTATTTTTGTATATATAGATGACGTCTTAGTTGCCACTGATTCTGTAGAGCAACATTTAGACGTTCTTAGGAAAGTTTTTAGCGGGTTTGAAGATAAAATTAGCCAAGTGTAATTTCTAAGAAGCACATAGTATCTTTGGGTCATGTCATTTCTAAAGGTGGGTTAGAGTGAATGAGGATAAAGTTAGGGCAATTGCAGATTTTCC
>NC_089796.1:33282909-33307909 GCF_040412425.1 Macrobrachium rosenbergii | reverse complement strand
GTACACCGGTCTGGGACAAAACTTTTCATTTAAAAAAATTTTCAGAACTTTGTAAAATAAAAAAATGGGATATGAGTTTTCAGAAAAATAATTCAGGAGAAAGACCATATCTTGATAAAAAAAAAAAATTAAAATCACAACAAACATTGTAGGCTCTATTTATCAAAGTGCGTATTGAATTCATCTTATACAACTTTGATGAAAAACTGAGGTAATTCATTCTCAAGCCAGTAAATGTACTTTTCCTATAAACAGAGGTCTCAAATTTGCCACTATTTCTGTATACCTGTACATCTAAAAATGACAACTTATTATCCTGTTCTGTCTCACAAGTAAAAGAAATGTTAGGGTGACGAGAATTAAAATATTCAAAAAACAAATCAACATAATTCCTTAAACACAAGGAACGTATCATCTACATACCTACGATAATACAAGGGTTTGAAAGCATTAGGGCATTCAGACATCCTAATCCTTTCACAATAACCCATGAAGCAATCCGCATATACAGGTCCAAGGAATTTCCCATAGCTACTCCATCTATTTGATTATATAATTTACCATCAAAAGTAAAATGCCATCAGCAGTTGCTAAATGTAATAATTTTTGCAAGTCTATTTTATTAAGTCCAAACACTGATAAGTGGTTTTCACATATAATATTAAGAATAATGTCGGTTGTTTCTTTTAGTGGGATATTGGTGAAAAGAGAGGTTACATCGAAACTAGCCATTACAACATCTGGTTAAAATTGAAAGAGCATAATTCTTTAACAAATTTGGAAGAATTTGAGATTGCAATTTCATTGATTCTAATCCTTGTCGGTTTTTCAGCCTGGTGATGAGGTTTTATACCTCGAAAGCTTGTGTAATAAAGAATGTTCTTCCTGGCCTTGGCAATATTATTCATCAAGAAGATATATATATATATATATATATATATATATATATATATATATATATATATATATATATATATATATATATATATATATATATATATATTACAGTCATAACCTAACTTAACACGAGGTTAGGTTCCGGAGCACCTCGCGAAAGGTGAATTTTCGTGTAATTTGAGAACACAGTTTTCCCAAGAAATGCTAATAAATGTTTATTTCTAGATTTTAAGTACTAAATATGATCCTAATCATGCTCCCCAAGTATTAAAAAGATAACTTTTAAATGAACTAAAGTTAGTGTAATTTTATTTAAAATTTAGCTTATTACCCTTTAAAAAAAAACTATAAATGGTTGCATAAAAATTGAGTACTGCACAGTTCCATAATAGCGCATTTCCAGTAGATGCGTACATATACTAATGTTACCCCTAATTCATGGGATGCCATTTTCTTTTTCAACTAGAGTATAAGCCGTTTCTTTTATAAATCTCTAGGTAAAATTCATCTGAAGATTTATTATGCACAGTCATAATAAAGGTACAATTCAATAAAATAACGAAAAACATGTACATAATGTTCGTAGAAGGTAGTACACCTACAAAGCTTGTTTCAATAAATTTAAAATTATATACTGTACAGGTAATGACGCACAAAGAAATAATAATTTGTAAAAATTTGTTTGAGCGCTAATTACGAGAGAGAGAGAGAGAGAGAGAGAGAGAGAGAGAGAGAGAGAGAGAGAGAGAGAGAGAGAGAGAGATCCATATACTGTAATACAGTAACTGTACTGCTTTTGTATCGTATTTATGCGCAAATATATAAATACAAATTTGCCATTCTGATTTTACACTTAAAAACACGAAAACTTATAAAATGGTACTTAAAAATTCATCACACTTTCTGCAGGGGTTTCATCTTTGAAAAGTGCAGTAACTAAGGGTATCGCATCTTATAAAAGTGCACCAACTGAATGTGCTGTAATTACATGCACATACAGATTGCACCAGCACTTTCCTCCGAGGTTAACAAAGTAATTTTCAAAGAATGACACTTATACAACTCTTAGTTACATTTCTGAAATTACATTAACGAATTCATTTTATCAAATGAGCACTACTGAACAATCTCATCTCAAGGTCATGTTAAGTCCTTGCGACAAAGACTTTGCGAATGGACATAATACTTGCATGATATTTATGTACAAAAATATAAATATAAATTTTCCATATCGATTTTACAGTTGAAAGCATGAAAACTTATAAATGTACTTCAAACATTAAACAAGCAGTCTCTGCAGGGGTATCATCTTTGAAAAGTACAGTAAATTTGCAAATGGGTATCACATCTTGCAAAAGTACACTAACTGAATGTGCTGAAACTACCTTTGCATCATATTTATGCATGTACAAAATTAAAAATAATAAATTTTTTATACAGATTTTACACATAAAGGATTAAATGCATTTTTCATACAGATTTTATACATAAAGGCATGAAATGCATTTTTGATGCAGATTTTACTTATAAAAGCATGAAATGCATTTTTCATCCAGATTTTACACATAAAAGCACGAAATGCATTTTACATACAGATTTTACACAAAAGCATGAAATGCATTTTCATGCAGATTTTACACATAAAAGCATGAAAACTTGTAAATTACTTCAAAAATGAAACATAACCACTTCTGCAGGGTTTCTCGAGAATTTCGTGTGTCTGTGAAAAAATCGTGTATGCCAATTAGTAAGGTTCTAGTGATAGTGGGGCAGAAGAGAGTAATTTTTTAGAAGAATCGTGCAAATGATGATACAAGCATCGAATTTGGCACAATTGTTCTCCAAGGGATACTAATCAAATCTGCCTGATTGACCAACTGAAAATCCAACATGGCGGCCATTTCTCAAGATGGCTGCCAAAATAACAACCCCAAGTTGATGTTTTGCTTAGAAATATTTGTAGTTGTCCGAATTACATGATTTAAGTGTGGATTCCTATGTCTTTAAGCCTGCTGATGAATATTTTCTACTTTATAACATGGTTAAGGCACTGTATTAGAGGAGTGATTGTCGGGCACTACCAAGGGACATTGGTGACATCACTGCTGTAAAACTCAGCGTGGGGTTCAGTGTCAGCTAAGTAGGAAATTCATGTTGTCATCATACTGCAACAGCCTACTAGTATCCCAAATGCTGCCTAATCAACCCCAAATCAGTTAGGCAGCCGCACCTGAATGGACAGGACGTGTCAGCGCTGGAGAGCCGAACCAAGGATAACAGGGTTTTAGTTATCTGGATGGTGTACTGATCGCAAGATACTTATGACACTGGATGAACTATTGGACTAGGTGTATGGCACAGTGCAAGAACCTAGTTGTATCCCATACAGGAAAGCGCCTATTGCATATTACATGACATAAGAGGCCTATTATACTATTATATGTACAGGGTGGTAAAAGGATAAACACTCGACCCTGAACGTCATCATAATCATGGATGCGAACTCTACTGGATGATCATGGAAAACAGACTGGACCAAGAAAGCATTGCCTATGTCAGGAGGTTAAGAAAGAAGATCTAAAAATCTCCCAGGCCAATCCTGCCAGAAGAGGGGATGATGGATATACGAACCTGGCAAAGAATATTCCTCTGTTTCACTCACTCAATGCGCTTACCAATCAAGCTAGACCCTGCAAGACTTGGCCGAAGGTTCTGGGATAGAGGAAACGTTGAGAAAAATAAGGTGCAATATCATGAGAGTTGCAGGCTTCTGTTCAACAACACAAAGTTACACCCAGCTGAAAAAAGAGCAAGTCATGTAGGTACTAGTGATGAGGGCAGTAGAAATAAGATTCCATGAAAGCTCCAAGAAACTAAAACAAAAGAATGCTTCTTCTGTGAAACTGAAGGAGGGGAGCTTAGAGAAGCAATGACAATGCAAGTGAATAGGAGAATAAATGAATGTGCCAAAACACTCAGTGGTACAAAACTTCTAGCCAAACTAAGTGCAGGAGATGTCATAGCTCAAGAAGCGAAATATCACCCAGGCTGTTTGGTGGCATTGTATAACCGAGAACAGGCATACCTAAAGGTGCGGGAGCAAGAAAAAGCACAGGAACACTGGAAGGATTCATATCCAATTGCTTTCTCTGAACTAGTCACCTACATCTGCGAGATGAAAAATGCCAGTGAGAGGCCACCGATTTTCAAGCTTGCTGATTTGACCAAGTTTTACAAGCAGAGGCTGGAACAGCTTGGTGTTGACTCGCCTGATGTTCATCCTACTCGACTCAAGGATCAGCTGCTTTTGCACATTCCACAGCTGCAAGCTAATCACCAAGGACGAGAAGTTCTGTTGGCTGTTGAAACTGATGTAGGTTCAATCCTATCAGAAGCATCCCATTATGGTGAAGCGATCCATCTAGCAAAAGCCGCTGGGATGATAAGACAAGACATGCTCTGTCAGAAGTCGAATTTCAGCCGCTATTTTCATGACAAAGACTTAGAACAGGCTGTGCCACCATCACTGCTTTAGTTTGTATGCATGATCGAACATGGTGCAGACATTAAGTCCCAACTCCATCATGGAGAGTCGAAATCAGACTTTGCTATATCACAACTTCAGTAAACTGTAAATACAACGGATGTCCACAGGCTTCTCCACATTTTGCAGTCTATAATCCTGTATGTGTTTGCCAAGACGAGGAAGAGACAAATAATTGAAATGCTCCATGAGAATGGGCTCAGCATATCATATGACCCCAGTCCTGAAATCTCAGCATAGTTAGGAGAAGTGTTGTTGCACTTGGTATGCCTGGAAGATGGAGTAATCTGTCTGCAATCTTGAGAAAGAATTTATTCACAATTGGAGCAGTTGACAAGCGTAGATCATAATCCGACTGCAACCACAGCTGAAACATTTTTACACTGTACAAGTGTGTCCATTTTCCAACATCCAAACACAGGAAATCCTGGTGATGATCGTGAGCCACTCAAACTAGATATAAAGTCAAAAATGAAGGTTAAAAAAAACGTTCCAGAGCTTCCAGAAGCATACACCAATATTCAGACCAGCATACGTCACCAAAACCCCAATCCTCCTCCAGTTTGCAAAACGCCAATCCTTACCAGCACCAGAGTCGATCAGATTACATTTGAAAGAAGAATATTCTTGGTTGGAGGGAAGTCTTCCTCACTGAGAATGTGGCTGATGAATGTCAGCATCACATAGTCAGCATATCATGCAACACAGAAAAGGAGCCCAAAATTTGAAGTGAGCATATCAGCAATGATGCCTATGTGGCGAAACCAGGCACACTCTGTTGCAACTATCAAGCATGCCATGGAGAAGGTCTGTGATACAGTGGCTTTTTTGAACCCACAGCAGGCACCTGTAATTGTTGCTGACCAACCGTTGTACTCTCTGGCGAAACAAATACAGTGGAAGTGGCAAGAATATGGAGAGGACAAGTTCGTTGTCATGTTCAGAGGCCTTCATATAGAAATGGCTTCACTGAGATCGATAGGAACATTACTACGAGACAGTGAGTGGACCAGTGCCATTGTGGAAGCAGGGGTGACCTCATCTGGTTCACCAGAGTCTTACCTGTCTGCATCCAGTGTCACAAAGACAAGACAAGCACACCAGATTACAGCATGTAGCTCAATTCCACCAACACAGGCAGCCCTCAGAGAACATGCAAAGTGTGCAGCCTACCAGGCTGGGATCATCTGGGGGCTGGCAACCCACTGTAATCCACACATGAGCAGTCCAGCTGAATGGGGCTGGACACAGAAAGGAGAAGCATGGCAGATACAAAGGGACAACATACCGCTGATTGCAGTAAGCTGTCAAGAATTGACAAGGTGCTCCTGTAAGAAGAGTTTGCAAAGAAGATGCAAGTGCTCTGCAAAGCAGAGCTTCCACATCACTCTGCAGCTGCATATGTGAACAGTAGCAGATCGAGAAACAGCAGCACGGTATGCATAACTCTGAAAATGTACTAGCTGGGACAAAACCTATGTAAAGAAAGACAAACATCTTGGTGATCATCTTGAGAAATGTGTCTCAGAGTGCTTTTTAAACAGGAAAATATAGTTCAGCAGGCTTCAAAACATATGAATCCACACTTAGATCATGCAAATCAGACAACTACAAATATTTCTAAGCAAAACATCTACTTCAAAAATGGTTATTTTGGCAATATCTTGAAAATGGCAATCATCTTGTTTTTCAATTGGCCAATCGGGCAGATTTGATTAGTATACCTGGAAAACACTTGTGCCAAATTTGATGCTTGTATCATCATTTGCACGATTTTTCTGTTATCTGCCCCACTATTAGAAGGCAGTAACTGTAGTGCAAAGATGTTCTGTATCCTCGATTTATGACACTTTTTTTTTGCAAACAGCAGAAAGCTATATTTTATATATATATATATATATATAAGCAAGAACAGCCTGGTTCCAGATACTAGATCTTAGATTAATCAAGTTAGAATCTATTAGAACCTATCCTATCTTTTCACATCAACTCTAACCTCTCTGATAAGCAACCCAGCTGTGGAAAGTGTGAATTAGGACTTTCTTTTTAAAACATACACTTTTGTTGCACTAAGATAAGGGCAAGTTGTAGCAATGTTTTTGAAATCGAACTAAAGCTTGCTGTATCCACAGGTTTATTTCTTTCTTTGAACAGATACCGAACGTTAAGTGGTCTTTTGCAGAACATTTACACATGGTCTAATTGCGCAATAATTGGTCTGCCAGAAACGAGGGGTGACCCACCCAGTCAGACTTCATCGCCCTTGTAGCGAACGTTGATGGCAATTTTGAGGTAAAATTCCAGTTCTGGTCTCACCTAGCTTTTGAAGTTGCAAGATGGAGGAAATCATTCGGTCAGCCGCCAAAACAAATGGCTATCTGTTGATTACGAGAGTATCTTGTTAACAGCTTTCTCTCTTGCTCTCTCTCTCAAACAACGACAACTTCTTTTAAAGAGACCTGTTATTTACTTTTTTCATTTTGCTGGAACTCATAGTTACGATTTGGCCCAGGATTAATTTCTATTTTTCCATTGATTACCCTGCAAAAGATATTCAAAATTTATTTAACTTTTTTTCCAGATTAACCATTTCATCCTTAAAATAAAACCCTATAGTACATGACATATGAACCTTTCTATTCCATATTCCATCAGTAATGCCTAGAAAAACTACGGAGCCTATATTTATATTTTTAATCAGTAATATATATGTATACGTGCAATTTGACAGATAAAAACTATGGTACGATGAATACCCATTTTGTTTTAGTGACTATGATTGTTAACGGCGAGCCTGATCTTCAGGAGATTTTAACTGAATGAAGAAAATTTCTTTTAACATTTGCAACCTCAGAAATATATGATTATCAAAACAGTAAGAGAAAAAATGACCATGCTGGATTTTACAATTATAAGTCACTTATGGAATTAAGAGAAAATGAAATTTAGTTTTGTATAAAAGTTAATATGATTAAATCTAGCATAAAATTATAAAAAAAAAGTTTAAAAGTATTCTTAAAAGAAAAAATTGGCTATGGGTGGTTCTATAGTAATTTGTTGTAATTTTCTAGTCTGCAGCAGATGACCTGCTTATATCTCCTGCCATTTGAAAGGGAAATATTCTGTATTTTATCTATTCTCACCACGAGGAATCAACGACATTGGGCCAAATAAAGAAGATATATTAAATGGGTATAAAACCTATATATAAATATAGCAAGGAGAAACTGATATTCATAAATATGATATAAGAATAAATGCATAAAAGAATGGGTATATAGGATACAGGTGTGATAATGGCACAGACTATATATGTTGGACCTGAAAGTTACTTTAGAGGAAAATTAGGATGAACAACTATCTTATATATATATTTATGCTATGAGATCTGATCCATTTGATTCATATGCAAGGGTTTATATAGAAAACCATGTGGTTGATAAACACTATTTGAAAATTTAACTATATTTCGAACACTTCCTTCTGTGCCCTTGTTCATGTGGTAATGATATGGACAGTGACTATGAACTGTCATGGCAGGACATTGGAGTAAAAATGAAATCGGCTGGCTAATCCTTAAACCTCTTCTCAATAAGGTGCTCCAGAGAAACATGGACCACCAGATATAACAACTAGAGGTTAATATGTTTATAAAAACAAACTTATGGAATTTACAAGACAATCAAGACTTAATGGCACACTTGCATATGGAAGTAAAAGAATCGAAGATTTCAGTCTGTCATAACATATTTCAGAGTGAAAAACTGGGAAACTCCCAAAATGAAGGTGGAAAAAATAACTGGTTGGAAATTTCAAATAACGGTTAGAACTAAAACGAATAGTGTAATAGTACACTTGGTATTATCGTAAAGATGTCTAGTCTATAAGAAGGTCTGTGCTTATAAATATATAAACATCATAAATTGATATATATAAAAGGAATATGTATATATATATATATATATCTAATATATAGGATAACATTCTAAAATTTATATATAAATAAATATATATATAATAACATTTTTAGGATCAGATAATATATAAATATGAAACATACATAAGAGATTTTTTTTCTAACACTATATATCATGGACTCATGGAATATATATAAGATTAAGAATTTATGTTTATAAAGTGTCATAGCATTAATAGATGAATATCATTAAGAATAAGTAATGAGGTGTAATATTTATATACTTGGCTAATTTAGAATCTGTATGCAATAAAATCAAAAATAACAGTGAAGTTTTCAGACACTTGTAATTTAGATTGTCACTAGTCCTTTAATTCAATCGACGAACAATATTCAAGGAGAAAATGTTCTACACTTCCCAAGAACAAGAGCAAGACTTTATTTTATATTCATTGTCACTGGCTTAAAATAAATTGAACACCAACAAGAAGTTAAATGAGAAATCTGTCATTTCTGTGATAAGAAAAAATATTATTAGGCAAGGAAAGAAACTATTGGTACAATATTATATGGAATCAAAAGTAGATAAAAGAAAACAAAATACTCTGGATGAAAAATGAAACTAGAGTCATTTGAAAAGAAACAGCCTTCTTAATTTGTCAATGAGAGTTTCAAAACCCTCCATCTGGCCTTTCTGGAAACTTTAAATGTAACCAGTTTAAGAAAAACATATACCGGACATATGTTTACATTTTGGACTTCAAAGACTTAATAAAACAAAACAACCACAAATGGTTAACGTGTTCAACTGTTACAGGATAATAATAAAATGAATTACTCTATACATAGTTCACAATGTAGGTTAACAGTCTACTGAAGCTAAACAGGTAATTAAATGAATATAAATCAATATATTGCATAATTTGTACTGGTTTTTCAAATAAACTAACGAAATAAATTCGGGTCTGTCTTGAATAAGCCTATACTGACAATGAAGTTATTGTTTTCACTACATTGAAATATGCCGTTTCTATTAGATTTCTTTCTATAAAACTTATTGTTTCTGAACAGGATTCTTGCTTGAGACCACTGAAATTGGATAAAAAAATAACTCTAGATGTTTACTAATTGTTTCTTTGATCAATATTATTGCTATACTTATGTTGTGCAATTGAGAGAAACAAAATTTGCTGACTGTCCAAAAAAATTTTCTTGAAACAACACAAAGAATTTTGTAACATTACAACTGGTACTTGTCAAATATACCTGTTTTTATTAAAGTTCTGCCAATTTTTTTCTTGCAAATAGGTTTGACACAACAGTCAAACTTTAACTTGATTTAAGTGGGTGAGCAATTTTCAAAAGCTGGCAAACAAGACAAACACAGTATATTATAATTAAAATTCCTTTTCAGAACTTAGTGGAAAAAAATATTTTTGGCTTGAGAAACACTCATCTATGGCATGGCAAAATAAAATTGTGTTTAAGACCTAATCCATAATATAATCTATCTCAGTCATCAAATCATTCAGGGAAAACTAGATGAAGAGCTCTAAAACACATAGATCCTTATACAAAAACTGTTTTACTTGTTTACCTGTGGAAAATCATCTAATACCAGAAATCAGAGGATTGCTGAATATCTTTTCAATGTAATTTGCAAATGAACTTTAAAGTAGTGAGAGAAAACTAATGACTTTAACATCCAAGAAAGTCTAAACTCTTAATACTGACCAAAGAACAGATACTTGGGTCAAATGTTTAACCCATTTCAAGTAGTATACTGAAAAACACAGCATTTCGAATGAGAAAACAAATACTGAAAATGGCAACACGTTATCAAAACTATGTCGATAATTAAAATGGAATTAGAATCCTGTCATGCTTAAAATTCCATGTAAATGTTAGAAAAGAACAGGTGAAAGGCAGCTTCCCCATCTGCAACCAAATTTCTGTCAGACCTTTACCAAAGAGTCAGTTTGTATATGCATATATTTATAGTGGAAGGGGGATATATCAATGAATCAAACGGCTATCAATGATTTATATTTTTAAATCAGTTTTATATAATAAATTGTCCAAATTCACTTTTAGATTTTTTTTCATAGGTACATAAATGTACAATTGTCAAGTCAACTTGTCGAGTCATACCTTTTGTAAGTCTCAGTGGAAGGATCACTATAAAGCTGACATCGAAACTGCTGGATATGAGGCCCATGTCTCCTACTTTTGAAAATCTGCAGATCTATAAACAATCTTATAAACAACGACTGATTAGGAAATTGGATGAGTTCCTCGTTGGTCAGAGACCCCATTCTCGGTATTGCATGTGGGGAATTTCCCCCAACGATCCTTGATAATTTTTTCTGTATTAACATAATTTCATATAATCTGTTTTTTCCGGTAGAATTATTAGTATCGTTCCTGTCTAAAGAAATAACTGATTTGATTTTTATCGCGAATTGTCTAATCCTTCAGGTAACCGCCAGACGAGAACTTTATCTGTAGGTCATTCATGTTAATGCAAATCATTCTGTTTATTTATGAATACTTAAATTATATGTCTTTAAAGCACGTCGAATGAAGGGTAAATGAATGTCTTTATAAAACGACACTAATGGCAAAAAAAACAGATCTGATTTTTGCTAAATCTTCTAGAATAAGTCTAGAAAACTATTTAGGTCATTGAAACAATTCATTTATCCTTGCATGTATGAAAGCGATATAAATGTATATACTGGTACAATAATCACGTATTTGTTTTTGAAGGTGTTATAGTCTTGTATTTTTTTGTCAGTGAAGCCAAAATATGTTAAAATTTTACAGTATTATTCTCTGATAACCAACTAGAGAATTATCTTGAAGATTTTTATATTAACTTTGTTGAAACTTGGTTCATTTGAGCGCCATTGAGTTATGATTGAAATTGAGTAATTCATTCCATTTGTCTTTATGTAATTATGATTTCATGTTTAACCTTTTAGTTATTAAATTAATTCTGACTTTAAAATCAAGAAGAAGAGAGAGAGATCTCCATTTTATTTGATTTTCATGTTACTGAAATTTTTGAATGGTGAATATAATCTTTCGATAAAACACGCTTGTGTTCAAAAACGTTTAAAAATTTATGCAAGTAAACTTGATAGAAACGCAAATTATTCAAAACGAAGTTTTATCGAGTCCTGAGTTACTGAAAATCAACCCTTCATGTGGAGAGAAACACAGAAAAAAAGATTGAGTACTACCTGCATCTAAATTCCCTAGAGAATTTTAGGATCTCGTAGTCTAACAGAGAGAGAGAGAGAGAGAGAGAGAGAGAGAGGGAGCACCTCCTCGTCGCCTTTCGCAGCAACTTTAATCGGAGTTCTGATTCTCAATGGGACTGCTAACGTGGAAGTATTAATTGTGGTGAATAAATTCATTGAAAGACATTAGCGTGTTATCCTTGAGAGTTATCTCACTGTAATTTGAAACCGCAAAAGCCTTTGTTGTTACAGAAGGCTTTTATCGGTTTTTGACCAAGCGACAACATTAAGAGGCATGCAGTCCACGTTGTCCACATGATTGCTTTTTCGTCACAAAGTGTAAAACAGTGCAATAGTAATACACAAATGCAGTCTGAAGAGATGATATATAATCATAAGCGCGACCATCATCAGTCAAGGATTTCATAATAATCACGTCTTCCTTGCGAAACGCATTTCCTAATGGATGATCGTCATTTCCATGACAGACTGAGTGTCGAATGCGCTCTCGTTTTCCTCATTTTCTTTACCGTCTCTCTCTTCTGAAATTTTGTTGTTATTTAATAAATTATTTATCTCTATAATTCTAAAATAATCTTTTCAAGGTTGAGTTATGAACGCTAATAGTAAATGACGCCTTAAACACAATACAATACACAAAAGAGACTTCTTGCTCTAAAGATATTCCTCCCTCTCTACTCTTGTATCTCTTCCATGTCATCCATCATGCACACATTCTTCCCACATGTCTAAACCACCCTGAATTGCTGATCAGTCCTAGCAACTTATCTGGAATTTTTAATTGACAATGTTTAGTCAATAAATTTAAACATTTTTTTTTGGTTTAGACTATTAATGACATTTTGTACTATCTGGCCAGTTGAAACTGAAAACCATACACAATTTATTTAAGCTAAATATTATATCATCATACATAAAATTTACTGTATTTAAAAATAACAAAATGTAGTTTGAATTTTCTTGATGTAACATACCGTCACAAGCATTATACTTAAATTTATATAATCAGTCTTTTTCAGAAATCATCTAACATTTGTCTGATAAATTTCGATATTACTTCCACACCATGCCATGTTTATTCTATGTTTTTTTATGGAATGTTCTTAAATATATATGAGGCTACGATAGAAGCCCGCAGTTCGTGTCGCTTTGTTATCAAAACAGTTATGATATTGCTTCGTTCTTCCATATAACAAGTATCATATGTATATAAAGCCCCTATCCATAATATAATAATACATTTATCTTCTACTATTCCAATAATGTTGAATTCAGTCCAAATATTTTGTAAATATACCGTATGACGAAACTAAAGGCTTACAAATTCTAGAATTTTAACACTTTTCAACATAAATGTATATCATTATTTTAATTCCGTTAATTTTAGTCGATAAAATTGGATCCAGGCTTGCTACAACTATGACGTCACAAATAAAATGTCGATAAAATATAATTATGAAAACTGGAAAACCACTTTCACAAGTGGTTTATATAAACACCAATATTCTGTGAGAACCGGCCATATATAAATGCATTATTCGTACATATATAGATTTATATATATATATATTAACTACATAAAGCAAGACCTTTATCGATGCAACGACACTGTTAAAAATATCATCGAATCTTGTTTTATATAAATAAATAATAAAGTGTTCTAAATTTAAGTCTTGTTTTTTAAATAATGCTTTATAATTAAAAAAAGTTGATTGATAAATATAATTTATATTATATATACATACGTTACTGCAATTTGAATGGGTATAATTCCGTTTGCAGAATAGGTTAAAGTATATTTGGATTAGTTTATGACCAGAGTGATCCCGGATTTGCCGTGGATTAACCTTTTCTTTTAACTGGCAATTAACCATCTAGAGTATTCAGGTTATACATGTTTTTAGTTTTGTCAGCCAAACTTTGTATGTCATTTTGTTTGGACTTAGGTTCAGTTTGTGACAGCTCGATGTCGGATTATCCTGGATTAACACAAAAAAGGCTTTGACAATTGACCATCTGGTATTTCTTCTTCTTCTTTGAAGAATTGCTTTGAAACCTTCTTCGTATTGTGTCTCATTTAACCCCGACGATGCGTCAATAAACGAGAGTAAGCGCTTAATGTACTGAACTTCCTGCCTGTCTTTTCCTGTGGGATTCGCTTATACATATGATACATCATGTGCATCTACTATTATTTTTAAAGTCATATATATATATATATATATATATATAGTTGATATATATATATATAAAATAGATCGTATAAAGAATGTCAAAATGGGAAAAAAGCACGTTAAAAGAAGAAGATATATATATATATATAAAAACATATATATATATATATATATATATATATATATATATATATATATATATATAAGGTATATATATATATATATATATATATATATATATATATATATTGTGTGCCCTTATTAAACTGATTTTTATTCTACTGACTTTCTTATTTAGAAAACTTACGTTATTCTTCATGTGTCCACCGCCAACCCCTTTCTTCTTAAATGTCAGTTCTTTGAAGATAAATTATCCTAAAGTATTGATATCTCTCAGGAAGGTGTGTAGAGACAAGTTCTGTAATTTCTTCAAAGCCGTTTCCAATAATGTAATTTGACGCATGTATAAAAGACTAAGGATCAGTACAAAATTAACATGCTGGTGCTATAAACGAAATCACTCTTGAGAAATTAGTTTGGCTCAGTCTATGACTGGGAACCCATGCAAGCGAGGGGAGACGTACTCTCCTTGGTGGACACTGCTTGAATCTGCTTCTCTTCTGTTCCACTTCCGTCTCACGAACCCCCTGGATTTCCAAGTTATCTGCAATCTCCACCTCCTTCTAGTCCTATTGGAACTTGATTTATCTGCAATGCTCCTTTCAAATAGTTGATTGGGAAGGACTGTAGTCCCTTGTGATAATCAAATTCTCCAGTCACAGGAAAGAAATTGAAAAATGGGATGATCTTAGGAGGGCTTATAGGATTTGCAGTCCCGAGTATGTTTAGATGGAAAGTGTAGAAGTAAGAGTTTCTTTGTCAACCACCAAGTATTTCCTGGTTTTTCCAAGAAAGCGCCTGTACTGAAGGTTGAATTATAGAGCTGGCCGGATGTTAGCTTTTGAATGTGCTGACTTATGACTTGGTTACGCTAATCGCATGGCCACTGCTTCAGCTTTACGATCAGTTTTTATATATTTATACATTTATATATCGCTCCTGTTTTGAGTATATGCAAGATATCGTACTTCCAGTCAGTATATTTTATATATACATACATAGCTTTGAGCGTTGTCATTGTTCTCTGCCTACAACGTTCTGTACTCTTCTCTACTGTCATAATATTTCTCTCTCTCTCTCTCTCTTTTTTGCTATCATTCCGTCCAGGCTGACTAGCATCACTTGGTCACGCTATCTCAGACGCCCTCAGTGTAACAATGCAGTTAAACAGTTCAAATGGATAAGTGGGAATCTACACATAAAACAAAACTCAGGTTATGTGAATTGGAGCATTAAGTAATATTCTAAAAAAATACAAAACTTGTCGGACAAACTGTGTCAATGTGACTAATTTTAACATCAAATCAAGAATATATTGTCCTTAATTCCAATTATATTATAAACGTGCAAAAACGCACTACATGGTTTGCATGGCATATAGTATATATATATAAATACAAATATGAAGTATACTGATTTGTATGGATATAACAACTATATACCTCACTTGTTGGCCTTGTATATATAACACAATGAATTACCACAGTGTAAAAAAATGGTTAAATGTAATAGTGAATATATAATGCAATCAATAAAATTAAAGAAATCAGAATAAAACATTATATAAAATCCTTTTACTTCTTCATTGGACGTTTTTATTTCTGTTATAATCTTTCAATATTTGAAATTACTACATGCTTGACTAAATTGCAAACACTATAATTACAATTACTATTATGATCAAATTGAACAGAACAGACTTGGTGAAACCTTTTCTTTGTAATAGAAAACTCATCTACTAATAGTAACCCTTTTGGCAGTTGTTTTAACTCATTAACTGAGATAACGAAATTCTTTAACTTCATTAGTGTAGTTCATGTATATATATATATATATATATATATATGAAAAATATATTATATATATATATATATATATCCACATTTGCATATATATATATTCATATATATTGATATATATGACTATATAGTTCATATAATCAGTTTGTAAAACGTGCTATATATATATTTGTGGTTTATATAATAATATATGCATAATACTTGAATGCATATATATAGACACATATATATATATATATATATATCTCACATCTCGTCTCTCCAGCCCATTAGCCATGAAGTAAAATTTCATGGCTGCTGGAGGAGACCCCCACTAAGTGGGACAGAATGTAGGCATCCTACCCCAATATCGTATGATAATGAGGGATAGAAAGCCATTAGGGCACAAGGACAAGTCATGATAGTAAATGGGCCGCTAGGCTGGCCCTTAGTTAGTCTTAACTATAAGATCCATTTCCCTTTGAACTTTTAGCTGGCTGCTATTTGCTTCTTTCAGATGTACAGCTGTCCTGTGCTCGTCAGGAGAGTTAAAGGGATGATGCCTTGACCTGACTCGCTCTCACTCTGTGCCCAGACACCGAAGTGCAAGGTCGCTTCACTCTTAACAGCACTAAGCCTGGTGCTTTCTGTTCCCCTCCACACTGGCCGTGTGTAAGAACTTCCAGAGGAGTGGCCTTAATCCATCTTCTGCAAGCTAACTCCATGCGCAAATCCAATAAGGTACATCCTGAAGTTGCAGGTAATGTCAGTGTTCTTTTCCTGTTCCTGAATTTCTCTGTTTTCAGTATTTCCAACTTGTCATTCTCCCAAACAAAGTCCCTTTGTTTCTCACATCCTAGCACGCACATTTTCCCTCATGCCTTGTTCCAAGCCTAAATCAAGTTTGTTCTGTGATAATAATTAGAGCACTCCCACCACAGTGTTACCAAGTGATAATTAAATCTTACTAATAATTCCCTCCGTCATGAATAATCAGTTTTCTGTGAGAGAAAGTCTTTGTGTAAATGAATGCTGACCTGAATTCTTTTCCATAATCATGTTATCTGGCTCTTCACATTCTGCCCCTGCCCTTGTGAAACAATTGTCTTAGAAGACTCAATTTCATCTTACCACAGGAAAGAAACTTCTGCAATTGACAGTCTACAAGGGCCACGTGTTAGGCTCCTCAAGTGTTAATGTTGTGCTAATGTAAAATAATTTTATCAGCCAATCTCACTTGAAGTGTTTTATAAAATTCATATCAAACACTCTGTAGGGCTATAGCCTTATCAGATCTATTTATTTGTTAACCGTAGTTGTACTTTTTATGGCACATAGCATGAGCCTTGACTGCTGAACTGCAGCCTGTCCATATTAATTTCTAGTTGCAAATCTGTAAATAAATAAATTTAATCTAGCAGACTAGGTTGAAAGACAAACTTCCCATTTTCTTTGAACAGATGTAAATAGTGATGTAGAATAATAGGGAAATTAGAGAAAAAGAAAAGAGAGAACAAGAGAGTTTAGAGAGAGAGAGAGAGAGAGAGAGAAAGAGAGAGAGAGAGAATAAGAATAAAAGAGAGACAGAGATCACAGTGATAACTCCCAAAGCTGTTGTTATTATCGTGATTCAAATACGCTGATCGAGGCAGGATTTTGCATGAACTCAAAAGCAGTATATCACGTTAAAGCCATAAAAACGATCATAAAAGTGGGAAGTAGTGGCCTCGCGATTAAGTTAACCAAATCATGAGTCAGCACAGCCAAAAAGCTTACAGCAGCTGGTTCCATAACCCGGCCTTCACAGGAAGCATTTTCATGGAAATTCCAGGAAATTGGGGGTTGGACAAAGTGATGTACTTCTACACCCTCCAATCAAACATACTAGGGAGGGGTCTTTCACACACCCTCCTAAGATCACCTCCAATTAAGTCCTCTAAGGAGAGACTTGAATCACACCTACTGCAGTCCTTCCAATCAACTATTTGAAGGGGAGGCCTTGCTAATAAATCCTTCCAATGGGGTTAGAAGGAGGAGGAGATTGCAGATAACAAGAATTCCAGGGGTTCAACAGGCTGGAGATCGCCAGGGGAGAACAGATCAAGACTGTGTCTTTTGAGGGAGAGTACGTCTCCCTTCGCTTCCGTGTTCCCCGTATAGACTGAGTCAAGTTAATTACTCCAGAGTGATTTCGTTTTATACCACTGTAACCTGTTAATTTTGTACTGATCTTTATAATACTAAGTACTAATTTAAGTGAAGAAATTACCGATCTCATCTCTATACGCCTTCCTGAGAGACATCAATACTTAAAAGAATTAATCTAGAAGAAATAGCACATCACAGCGGTAGCGATACAGTAAGGACACACTTAGAGGAAATCAAGGTAAGAAGTGAGAGACTAAAAACATACATCAGAGAGAAAGATCCTATAACAGTAGTTTCAAGGTAAGTCATACCATTAATTACATTTATGCTTATTTTCTGAGAACTAGGTGTTGGTTCCTAATGCAAAATTATATTCGAATTCAAATTTAATTCTTTCGACCAGACTCAGAATATAACAGTGACAATCGCACCAGGTTTCCTAGTCCACTAGAACTGAGAATTAGCTTCGCTATGACTAGACTAGGAAGGGAGTCCAACCAAGGAATAAGTAATTCGTAAAGTAATTTGATTCCACTGATCTCAAGGCAAAATATTAAAGGTGACAGAACCGAAGCTAAAGATAACAAGGTAAGGGTTATTGTAATTGTTATAATATTAAGGATACATTAGGAACAGATAAGGAAGAAGCATTTTAAAAGAAGTGATTTCTAGCTAAATTTTTAGTTATCATAGAATAAAGGCAAGAACGCCAAAAAGGGTACTTAATTTAGCAGAATAAATGCCCACCATCGTCAACGATGAAACTTCTTTCCAAGCATCCTCACCCTTTTTTTCATCTGTAATGTAACAGAGAAAGAAATAAAATTAATTTCAATTGTTTTAATTACTAGAACTGTGGGTTTTCATGCACCCCTTCATAAACTCTCTCCCTCATTCCCAAAATGGTTAAGCCTTTAATCCTTCTCTCTGTTCACAATGACTGCCTAAGGCACTGTTTCCAGGTAACCTTCGAAGATGCCTTCTTGACAGCGTCAGACAATGGGCAAGGGAGGAGCCAAAAAAGAGAAGGTTGGTGCCGTACCACCTGGGTTATGGTAAACTCTCCACGAAGTCTGACTGGATGCTAAGTGCTCAATATAGAAAACGAGGCAAAGATTGACCTTTTGCATCATCTATCTGGATGCCCAGGCGTAATCCACCGAGGTTAGAAATAGACGATGCAATCGCAGTCAAGAGAGAGAAGCACTCAGAACTCCACTGAGGACAGATGTCCTTACCTTTGCCTGCCCCTTGAACCCTCCATGTGTTCGACCTCGAGGTTCGAACCAGTATACTTTTGTAGTGGCATCCCCTTAATTCCCTCCTCCAGCGTCGGCTCCCTATTGAACGAAGACATCGTCATCTTGATGTAGGTAATGTACCAGAATATGGTTTCTTAGTCAGTCACGACTCCTGTTATTCCTCTGTCTGATTTATTTTCTATTTCCATTGTGCGTTCACCTTCAGTAAATCTGTTGGAATATCAGGTGTTAATGTAATTATGCATTTAGTGTTGAACTCAGTTATTTGGCACCATCTGCACATTCCCTCAGTTCCCTTTGAGTGTATTATTATTTCTGCAAGTAACTGTCTTGCATATATTGCAGATAGGCCTTGGCTGTGGAACCACTCAGCCCTATCCTCGTGTGCAGTGGCCTTATGCCACTCCTCAATCTACCCCTCTGAGATATTTCTGTTATGAAGACATCATCAGTGTAGAATATTTTCTACTGAACAGAATTCACTCATTTAGCATGACTTTATTTTTACCTGCCCCGTAATTCATCATTCTTCCGATGTGTGTTTGTTATGTAATTATAATTAATTAAGAGAACCCCTGAGTTTATGTAACTTACCCCACATGAAGAAGGCCCTAAGCCACAGAATTTCCCTTGATTTATTTAGCTACGAAGTTGTCTACATCAGTCTATTTAGTCAGATGTTTAATGAAATACTCAGTAGATTTCTTGATAATGTAAAGAACACCCAGTGATTATCAGTTGTTGCCCAGAATCCCGTAAGTATCCAAAGGTATATTCGTAGCAATTGGCATACGTTGCAAGTTGCAATAGCAAATTATCAGGAAAATAGCTACTGCTAAGCTGGTCTGCATAATTAGAGACGACTCTGGTATCATGTCCCCTCCATTTTAAGCACATGAGAAGAACCATTTCCACAGATTAAGTATGTGTCAAAATATTTTGTTTAGGTTTATGCTAGGTGCAAAAAATGACTGCAATCACGGTTAGGTAATTGAGAGACCACGCACGTGCCAATTTAATTTGTGAGAAGAGAGAATGTATTAACCATTCCACGAGATTCTTGTGCTTTCACATGTTAGCTGCATGTTTTAAAAATAGGAAGCTAGTCAGCAACTCAGTCGAAGAGTTAATCAAAAGGAATAGAGCCCCTATTCCTTCGTCCACATGATAAGGACAATTTGGTAAGTCTCAAATCCCAGATAGGCACACTGTAAGCGACCACCAAGGCTTTGACTCCAGCTATTTTTGCATTGCTGGATTTATCCTCTCTCTCTCTCTCTCTCTCTCTCTCTCTCTCTCTCTCTCTCTCTCTCTCTCTCTCTCTCTTGATCGATAGGGAAAGGTAGGAAGTATTTAGGAATCTAAATTTCTGCTCTCAAGATGAGAAAATAGTAATTCCAACACGGAATCTCCAATTCCTCGCCATGTGGCCCCATTGCTAACCGTCCACCATCTTTAATTTTGAGTTCCATTGGGAATCCCATTGTTATAAACAAAGCATGCACAGCACTCATATATAAATCCATTTTTTTTTTTGCTTGCTAATTTTACCCATTCGTCCATGCACCTCACTGCATTTTTGAGAGTAATAAACTCTTAATTCTTTAACTGAGTAGGATATTCCTTGGCGAGCCCATAGTATTCCAGTAAATTTATTTATTGGTGAATATATCAGCGAGAATTTCCTCTTTCATTCATTACTGCGGGAGCCCCCGAGCGTGGGAAAAAGGGGTGCCCAGGCAAGCCAGGCAAGCGGTCAAGAGTCTCCAAGCCCCCTTGCCACCTGCTTGATTCATTCATTGACGGCAGATGTCACAAGAGCAGAAGTAAACATTAGAGTACTTTCATTGGTCACGTGCAAGCTAAGATTTGTTTTGATAACGGTGGATAACCATTTCTTCCTTCCCCACGCATAACCTTTTGGCAGTCCAGACTGCCCCGTGCATGATAAGAGTAAACATTTTTGTCTTACCCTAGTGTGTTGGAGATTTTAATATTTCGTTAGGATCGATGTCCTATTTTCATTACGCCACATTTAAATTATTTTGACAGGACAAGGAAAATTTCCTTTACACACAATAAGTGTATAACCCCGTAAGCCTTTTATTAGTTGTGCAGAGTTTCTCCTTCATTAAGGACCCTTGAGTCTTTCAGACACCCTGGAATTTGAGTCTTATTTGGACATACTAATTTTCGTTAATTATGAACCATTGAGTTTTTCAGACACCCTGAAGTTTGAGACTTATTCAGACACATTAACTCTCGTTCCTTACAAACAACTGAGTCTTTCAGACACCCTGAAATTTGAGTCTTATTCAGATATATTGATTTACGTTCACTACGAACATTTGAATCTTTTCAGACATCCTGAAATTTGTCTTATTCAGACATATTAATTTTCGTTCATTATGAACAACTGAGTCTTTCCAGACACCATGAAATTTAAGTCTTTTCAGACAACTGAGTCTTTTCAGACAGCTTGAGTCTATTCAGACACCCTGAATCTGTTTATTTGAAACAATATTGAGTCTATTCTGACTTATTGAACCTGTTCACCTGAACAGCCCTGAGTCTTTTAAACATATTGAAACCAGTTCATTGTGAACAAACTTGAGTCTTCTGAGACACTCCAAGTCTATTCAAACGCCCTGACTCTCTTCATTTCAAACAATATTAAGTCTCTTCAGACATACTGAATCTGTTCGCTCGAACAGCTCTGAGTCTTTTAGACATATTGATTTTCTAAAAGGTCACGCCCATATAAGCATTGTCTCAGATGCCTATGACATCCAGAGCCAAGCAAAATGAGGACTTCGAGCTCTACATGTCTGCTGGAAAAGACATGGAACTGTCAGGACAAGCCTTGCGGGATTGGGTCCGAGAGAGAGTAGATGATGCCAAGGCGAAAAGAGGGGCAGAATGACAGGAGAGGGAGAAAGAAATACAAGAAAAAGAGACAGAAAGGCAGGAGAAGGAGAAAGAAAGGCACGAGAAGGAGAAAGAAAGAATAGCCCAGGAGAAACGAGAAGAGGCAGAAAGACAGAAGAAGGAGAAAGAAAGACAGGAGAAGGAGAAAAAAAGACAGGATAAGGAGAAAGAAAGAATAGCCCGGGAGAAATGAGAAGAGTCAGAAAGACAGGAGAAGGAGAAAGAGCTCATCAGCTTGCAATAGCAGCTCATGACATGCGCAACACACCAACACCCTCTCCTCACTCAACCTTCAGCAGTGCAGGCTCTCTCATAAGAAAATGGGATGAAGCCAAGCCTGAAGCCTGACTCGAACATATCGAAAAGGTCCTGACGACCTATCAGCCCTCTACTGAAGAAGTGTCCCTGATCCTGGGAAAGCCCCTGGAAGGGAGTGGGTGCCATTGCATTCAACGCCCTCTCCCCTGAAGATCAAGGAAATCTTGCCCTTGTCTGCCAAGCCATTATAAAAGCTTTCGAAATAACTCCCGACCATTGGGGGAAAGCATGGAGAAATATGCCCAAGGAATCAGGCCAAACATGGTTTGAGTGGATCTTCAAAAAGACCCAGGTCCTAAAACAATGGCTAGAATCGCTCAAGGCCACTAGTGTGGAGGATAACTTCAAACTCTTCCAGCTCTAGGACTTCTTATTCTATGCCCTGCCAACTATCGCCACTCATCTATGTGACAAGGCATCTAAGACAGTGGTTGAGTGCTGTCGTTGGGCTGACATTTGGGATATGCATCATCTCCACCTTAGTTCCCATGGACGAAAATTAGATCTCTCCTGACATGCTTCAACCAACTCCCAGCAACCTCCCAAGAATGAGCACCCCCATAAGAAACCTGTGTGTGGGTATTGTAAGAGAACAGGGTACCCCACTGAATAGTGCCACTTGAGGGCTAAGAATCAGCCAAAAGACACCTCTACGTCCTCAAGCAGGACAACACCCCAACGAGCCACACCTGTGTTGTGGACGAAAGGTATAGGGCCTGCTCCCACCAATGGGACAGTGCCAGGTAAAGATTATAGCTGAACTTTTTGGCCTGCTTGCAAAATCTATGGGCTCAGCCCAATGGGCAAAATGCCCTAGTAATAATAAGTCAAGTATGTCTGCCCTTGTCTTTGCAGTCACCGACCCAACATCCTTAGGTCCTCCAGCCCAGGGTCCCGGGATAGATGCCCCACCAACCAGGTCAAGGCATTTGATGATTCTGGCACACAAATGTCCCTCATAAGGGAAGACAAAGTTCCCCATGGACTACCATTAGCAGACGTAAACTCATCATGATTGAAGGTATCAATCACTTTAAGATGATACTTCCTACTGTCAAGTTGAGGATCACGTGACCTCATAGATCTGAGATCTGCGACCTTGCAGTAGCTAGATACATTCCTGGAGGTTATGACCTCTTCCTAGGAAAGGACTTCCAGTCCCCATCTAAGTTGCAGCAATCCAGGGATCCAGATCCCCCAAATCATTCATTAGGCACTAGTAAGCCTCAAACGCTTGCATTCATTCCACTGCCAGTGCCACCTGAGTATGTTGTGCGGTGGCCCCCTCCTTCAAGATCGATTCCAGATCCCATTCTGGTGCCCGGTCCTGGCCCAGTGCAAGGCCCCAAATAGATCCCACTCCAGGAGATCCCGCACTTGATTCACAACCTCTTCCAGTGTCACTTGGGTGCATGGAGCAATGCCAGGCTCCATCCGTTCCAAAAGACAAGCAAATTCCAGATCAAATATTAGTGCCCGACCCTGCCTTAGTGCCAGAACCAGAGCACACCCCCAATCTCCATTCCAGAGATCCCAGTCCAGGTCCCCCTCTTCTCCTGGCTTGGATCAGCTACCAGTGCCAGTAAGCGAGATGGATCCTTTCGACCACAGCTGAAGCTTACCCAAAGGTGCTGCCTCGCAACCCGTACCTGAGCTGGCCATTCTTATCTGTGAGCCTCTCGTGCCCCCCAACAACCTCTTCCTCTGTCTCAGTCTGCCACAGACACAACAGTGAGTAAGGATTCTGCCATGTCTCAAATGGCCAATGAACTCAAGGAACTGCGACGGATCATGGTAGAGCTTGTTAAGAAGGCCCCTGCATCAGCCATCAAAGATGCCGACACAGGTGGCACTCAAATACCCTCCTCGGAGGAAATACCTTGGGTGTGGATAATTCCAGGTAGCTTAAAGAGAGCTTTCGTGCTCTCCTTGCATCCATGCCAAACTGGCACAGTTCCATCCCTGTATCCTATGAAGACTTTGGCACCTCTATCCAGAAGAGGATGTCAGGGACCTTCACCTATTTATTTTCCTTATAACTTTGTAATTTGTTCTTTTCCTTTAACATTTCCTCTTCCTTATTTTGATTATTACTCACATTTATTTTTATGCCTTACCAAGGCCCACATTTAATTTAATTCCCTGTGCCAATACAGAGTGTCATTGACTGATATCCCAATTTCATAAGTTCTATGACTTCCCATTCATCCCTATCACAGCATGATACATTTAAAATGTGATATGCCATAGCCATTAGGTATTATTATATGAGTGCCAACTTGGCACAGTGCCACTACCGTAGATGTTGGCAAATGATCCTGCAGGAGGAGTCATGCCCTCTGGCTACCTTTATGGCCTTATTCAGCTAAAGAATGAACCTAGCTGTTTTCCAGAGGCTGAGGAATGTAATTTCGGCATATATAATCATCATCTTTTATTAACAATCATTGATTACTCTGAATCTGTCATCTATTGTCTTTGTGAATCTCTTTAAAGAATCTTGAGTCTCAGACTCACAACCTTGTGTTATAATGACCGAATGGTACTGAACTGTCGCTCAGGTACCGTAGAAACACCTAACTAGGCCCACTTTTACCTTATTGTAATGCCTCTTCATAGCAGACTAACTGCATGTATGCAGAATTCGCA
>NC_089796.1:33275409-33277909 GCF_040412425.1 Macrobrachium rosenbergii | reverse complement strand
CACGCTGTTACTGGTTTTATATATATATATATATATATATATATATATATATATATATATATATATATATATATATATATATATATATATATATATATATATATATATATATATATCTTCTTCTTTGTCTTCAGCTTTTCCCAGCTTTATATGGGGTCGTTGTTTTGTTACTAGTGTTCTCCATCTTCTGCGATCATGCACCATTACCTCATTCACGTTCTTCTCATGCATGTCCCTGTTAACTGTGTCTCTCCATCTCATTCTTGGTCTACCTCTCCTCCTTGTTCCAGGCACTTCCATATTCATGGTTCTTTTACATTCATAATCCTCCTCTCTTCTCATAACGTCCAAACCATTATAATCGTCTCTGTTGCAGCTTCTCTGATATTTCTGTAACTTTCACCGTCCCTCTTATGAAGTCATTCCTTATCCTGTCTCTTCTTGTCACTCTGCACATCCAGCGTAGTATTCTCATTTCTGCCACTTCCATCTTTCTCTCTTGTGCTTTCTTCATGGGCCATGTTTCACAACTATACATGAACGCAGGTCTGACAATGCTCTTGTACACTTTTCCCTTCATCTTTACATTAAATCTTTTGTCACATAACACACCTGATGTTTTCCTCCAATTGCTCCAAGCTGATTGTATTCTGTGGTTCACTTCCTCCTCCATCCCTCCACAATCAGTGACACACGACCCAAGGTACTTAAAGGATGTAGCTCTTTTTACTTCTGCCTGCTCTAAGTTGATGCTTCCCTCTTGGTCTCCTCCATTCATCCACATATATTCAGTTTTTGCTCTGCTTATCTTTAGGCCTCTGTCCTCCAACGCACTTCTCCACAACTCCAATTTCCTGTCTGCTTCTTCCTTACTGGTGGTCACTAGCACTATGTCATCTGCAAAGAGTACACTCCAAGGCACCTGATATTTCACTCCAGACACTATCACATCCATTACCATATCAAAAATATAGGCACTCATGGCAGAACCTTGGTGGAGTCCAACTTTCACCTCAAACTTGTCTGTTGTTCCCACTGAGCTTCTTACCTGTGTTGTTGCTTCTCTATACATATCATTTACAATCCTCACATATTTTTCTGAGACACCTTTTTCCCTCATGCACCTCCACACTCAATCATATGCTTTCTCAAGATCTATAAATACAAGATGTAGTTCCTTTCCTTTTTGTCTATATTTTACCTTGACTTGTCGCAATACAAAGATGGCATCTGTTGTCCCTTTTCCTGGCATGAACCCAAACTGTTCGTCACTTATAGATGTTTCATCCCTTAGCCTTGCCTCTATTATTCTTTCGTAGATTTTCATGGTATGTGCCATCAGTTTTATGCCCCGATAGTTGGCGCAATCTTGGATGTCCCCTTTTTCTTTGTAAATGGGGACTAGCAGGCTGTTTCTCCAGGCGTCAGGTATCTTCTCCTGCTGGTAGATCTTATTGAACAAGTCCCATAAGATGTCAATTCCCTCCCCTCCTAAGCACCTCCACACCTCGACTGGTATTCCATCTGGTCCCACTTCTTTACCTTTCTTCATTTTACTTAGTGCCCACCTCACTTCTCTCCGACTAATACTGGGAACTTCTCCTTCATTTGCTACTCCATCCTCAATGACATTCCTGGGATTTTCTTCATTTCGATTTTCAAAATAATCTCTCCATCTACTTTTAATTTCCTCCTCTTTTGTTGGAACCTTACCATTTCCATCTTTAATTTGCTTAATGTTCACAGAGAAAAATCTTTTGTTGCTTTGTCTCTAGCTTTGGCTATCTTGTGGATGTTTCTTTGGCCCTCCAGTGTGTCAACATTCTCATACAAATCATTGAAAGCTAAGCAGCCTTGTCTCTGGCAAAATGTTGTTTTGCAACTTTCTTTTTCTTCTTTTGATATTTGCTCGTTTTCTTCTGTTTTGTGTTTATCATAGTTCTTTTGGGATTCTTTCTTTTTCTTGATATTGTCCTGTGTGTCTTTATTCCACCACCAACTTTCTTTATATCTTTTGGGGACCTTTGCCTGATGTTTTGCCTAAAATTTCCTCCCCATGCCTTAGGATCACATTGCTGTAAAACTCCACCAATCATTTACATCATCTTCCAAACTTTATTTCTCTTAGAACATTCTTCTTAAGCCTAGAACTCAACTCCACATTTTCTGCCTTCTTTAGCTCCCACCATTTGATCTTAGGGTTAAACATTCCTCTTTCCCTTTGTCCCTTTTCGAATTGAAAACACCAAGAACCACCAGCTTATATTGTTGTAATGCTCTCCATATATCACTTTACAATCCTTTACTTCCTTAAATGTTGTCTCCTACAGAGCAGAAAATCAATTTGACTCTCCTCAATGACTTCTATATGTCACATAATCTTTCTTCATAAAGAATGTATTAATTAAACCATATCAAATGCCACTACAAGAAGTCTATAATGCCTTCGCCTTCTTCGTTCCTCTCCCTCATTCCTAAACAGATTCTTAAAATCACTCTT
>NC_089796.1:33262909-33272909 GCF_040412425.1 Macrobrachium rosenbergii | reverse complement strand
CTATATAATATTGATGAACGGCCCCATGATTTCTATGAGCCAGTAGACTTCTCCAAAGTGTCATTGTAGTGTGCCCGATGTAGTTTTGGCTGTGAGATTTACACATCTCCTCTGGACAAATTATTATCATCAAACTACATTCGTGCATATGGCAATTTTATATCCAGTGCGGTGCTGTTCTTCATTATTATGGATTTTACAACATTTATGCTTACTGTAAATTCTGAGGCTTATTTTGTGGTAAAGGGCTTTTTTTATTTCTGTTTACTATCCCACGTTGTGTTCAGCAATCCTTCTTGCATGCAGACCCATTATGACGATGGTAAATAATCAGGCTCTCCTCCTTTTCATCTTCGTGTTGGACTGGTAAAATTCTTCTATTTTCTTTGTTATTGCAGTTTCAATAATTTGACCTGCATAGCCGTTGTTTGTCTGCAATTCGCGCATTCGGTCAAGTTCGTTGTGTATGTCTCTCCATAATGTGCTGTGTGAAGGTTCTATTTACATACACACTCACAAAAGATTTTTTATATGCATCCAGGTATTCTTGTGCGTTCACACAATGGCCAGTGTTCGTTGCTTTTGTATACATGGTCGTTTTAAACTGCCCTTCTTGTTGTTTTACCAGGACGTCAAGAAATGGTAGTCTTCTGCTGGCTGTGCTCTGTGGTGAAGTTGAGCACCGAGTTTCTTTTCAGAGCACCTGCTAGTTTTCTTGCATCATCAGTTTCTTTTATTGTGATGAATAAGTCGTCGAGTACCACCTATAAATCTCAGGTTTTTTATGTTCTTGGAAGGTCCTTTCTTCGACTGTTTTGAACATATTTGGAAAATTTCCCTAGTGGGGATCCATGACGACTCTGTCTACTTGCTGAAATAATTCCCCCCCCAATGAGAGAGGAAAGGGGCCTCCGTAGTACTGGCCTTCAGCATATCTCGGAGGACATCTTCAGAAATGGGCAGCAGGTTCTTGTTGGACCTGTATAAACGATCTAGGATGATGCTGATCGTTTCTTCAATGGGAACATTCATAAACAAACTTTCAACATCGAGTGAGTCAATGTCGTCCTCTGGTCCTTTTTCATGCAGGAGGTCAGTGAACTCCACCACTGATTTCAGTGAATATGCGTTAGGTATGTAAGGTACCAGCAAATCATTCAGGTCCTTCACTATCCTATAGGTTGGGGATGTCATCTGAGAGATGATGGGCCTTAAGGGTTTGCACTGTCCCATAGCAGTAACCGGACCCATAATCTCCTTTCACCGACATCTTGTTGATTGTTGGCCCTAGGCACAAGCCGTGACATTTTCTTTCTGAAGTCCTTGGTGGGATCCTTTGTTAAATGTTGGAATTTGGAAGTGTCCAGGAGGATCCTGTCCATCTTATCAAAATAATCACTTTTCTTCATCACTACATAGACTGATGATTTGTCACCTTTCCGTATGATGATGTCCAGGTTGCTATGTAGTTCTTTAGCAGCTTACCTTATCTCCTTAGTGATTACCTGGCTTCGGAAATGTCCTCTCTGCTGCCCTGCTTCTCCAACAAGTTCATCAATGACAGTAAGTGTTAGTTCTAGCTTACCATCACTAGGAGTTGTAAAAGTCGATCCATAAGGGCCTCTGTTCCTATTCTCTTGGCTTCAGAGTGTGGTTTCTTGGCATAATGGCACTGCAGGCCCATGTTCAGGGGGGATAAGATCGATTCCGGCCAGGTTGACAAAGCCATCTTTGTGTTGCTCGCTTCTCAAAGGGCCCCCATGAAGGATGAGAAATTTTTTGTTGTGCCTCGTTGTTATCACCCGTCTGTATTTCCTCTCCTCTAACTCAAGGAGTTCATGTTCCTTTTGTTGAACATTTAGTGGGGCATTAATGCAGAACTCTTCCCAATGTCTCCTTTTCTCAACTTCAAGTCACTGTATTCTTGTTGCAGATTCTTCTATGCAGGTTGGACCCTCTCTACCTCCCCCATCCTGTCTGGCCCGCCACTTCTTCTAATACTTTTAGGGCATAGTTTTTCCCTTAAACAATTTTCGTTAAAAGCAATTGCTTTAGTGGCATCAATAAGTTTCTTGCAGGTACCTTCATACCGACGGAGTTTTTTCCGATTCTCGTTCGTCAATTTCTGGCGAAAAATACGCAGACTTCCTTCTTCCATTTATTGACTCTTGTTGGATATTCAAGGTCGGTTTCTGGATAGCGATGCTTACCGCTTCAGATATTAAGAGGCGACCATAGTTATCCTCTTTGTGCACAACCTGGGTGTTTTCTATCAGCTCTTGTAGAAATGGTTTCCTGTCATGAACATCTATATAATGTATACAGGTCAGACAAGAACCAGCTGCCCATTTCCAAAGATGTCCTCCGAGATATGCTGAAGGCCAGTACTACAGAGGCCCCTTTCCTCTCTCACTGGGGGATTATTTCGGCAAATATGTACATGGCCACCATCAAAGAAAGGACGTTCCGAGAACATAAAAAACCTGAGATTTATGGGCGGTACATCGACGGCATATTCTTCACAATAAAAGAAACCGATGATGCAAGAAAACTAGCAGGTGCTCTGAAAAGAAACTCGGTGCTCGACTTCACCACAGAGCACAGCCAGCAGAAGACTTTACCGTTTCTTGACGTCCTGGTAAAGCAACAAGAAGGGCAGTTTAAAAAGACCGTGTATACAAAAGCAACGAACGCTGGCCGTTGCGTGAACGCACAAGGAGAATGCCCGGACGCATATAAAAAGTCTTTGGTGAGTGCGTATGTTAATAGAGCCTTCACACACAGCACATCGTGGAGAGACATAGATTACTTGACCGAATTCGCCAGTTGCTGACAAACAACGGCTATGCAGGTCAAGTTACTGAAACTGCAATAAAAAAAGAAAATGGACGAATTTTACCAATCCAACATGACGATGAAAAAGGAGGAGAGCCTGATTATTTACCATCGTCTACATTATGGGTCTGCGTACAAGGAGGATTGCTGCACACTACGTGGGATAGTAAACAGAGGCCTAACCAAAAAGCCCCTTACCACGAAATAAGCCTTAGAATTTACAAAAAGCCAAACCTTGTAGCAGCCCTAATAATGAAGAACAGCACCGCACTGGGGGCACCGAAGGAGATGTGCACCAATGTAGTTTACAAATTCATTTGTCCAGAGGAGATGTACAAATCTCACAGCCAAAACTACATTGGACACTCTTCAACGACCCTTTGAAGAAGTCTACTGGCTCATAGAAATCAAGGGGCCATTCATCAATATTATGTAGATGTTCATGACAGGAAGCCATCTCTGCAAGAGCTGATAGAAAGCACCCAGGTCGTGCACAAAGAGGATAACTATGGTCACCTCTTAAAATCCGAAGTGGTAAGCATCGCTATCCAGAAACCGAACCTGAATATCCAACAAGAGTCGGACCATATGCTCCCCTCCAGCAGGAGAAGAAATGCACAGGCCAACAGGGACCAGACAGCACTCCCCAAACCACCTGGTACATTGTGCCCCTTGGAGGACACGAGAGTGTCCATCAAAGGCCGAGTAACATGCTTGCTCAAGTTGCTGAGGCCCCGCCCACCACAAACCTCCAGCCGTTAATCAGCGTAGACTGTCTGGACGCAGACATACACTCAAACTTAATGTCATACACATTTATGTATAAACAGACATTTGCCTATGTGTATCTTCACATATGCTTTAAAATATTATTTATTCTTGTACCTTTTTTTATGTATTTGCAAACTAATATGTAAGATTATACTAAATTTTAAACACATATTTAAGGAAACACTTGTGCATGGTATTATATTTTGAATATTTTTTTAACCACTTTTGTTATCACACGTTCTTTGTATCCAAAACAACGCCCTAAATTGGTTAAGGTGTTAATCCCTTGACCGACCAGTACCCAGAACTAAAGGTCATTCTCCCCACACGATGATATAAAAGGTCGAAAGGCCACATTGTAAGTCAGAAATCGCTTGATAATGCCATAAAGGTGAAACAGCTGTCGTGACAAAAATCAATAAATGGAAGAAGGAAGTCTATTTTTTCACCAGAAATTGACGAACGAGAATCGGAAAAACCTTCGTTATGAAGATTGTTTGCATGATTATTGATGCCACTAAAGCAATTGTTTTTAATGTATATATATATATATATATATATATATATATATATATATATATATATATATATATATATATATATATATATATATATATATATATATATATATATATATATATATATATATATATGTGTGTGTGTGTGTGTTGTATATATATAAATTGTATATACATTAAATATATGCTATCTTTATATATATATATCGACAATCGGGATATATAATAACCGCGTATACATATCAGGTATGGGGTATAATTTATAATTAGCATTATATTGATATATATATAGACAGCCAGCTATATATATACCACTTGCTATTACCATTATAGAAAATGCTCACTCTAATGTATAACATATACCTATATCATCCCTAATTTATAATATTATATATATATATATTTATATATATATATATATAGTATATAAATTTCACTATATCAAAAACAAACCATCCAGCATCCCTATATAATACGAGCTATCAGAGGAACTATATATCACATATGTATCTTTATATATAATGGATATGAATCAACCGTATAGTAGTTTATATATATAGGGTATAGTATAACATAATACTATATAATTGTATAAACAATGTCATTGACAGGATATATATATATATATTATATATATATACTATAAGAAGTATATGACACGTCACACCGCATATAAGGGGCTATATATAAAGAATCATAGCTGAAGACCTATCACATCATATAAAGAAAATAAAATAGGAATACTATATATTTATAAGGATATATATATATATAAGAAATACATATTGCCTGAATGTGGAAGAGAAATTAAGAGCTCAGATAATGATACTAAAGGAGGTTGGGAGGTATAATGTATAGGGAGGCAATATATACCTAACTATATGAACTGAACCGTTATAAAATATATATATACATATTTTTTTTTATATTATATCCCTATATATTATATATATATATTCTAAGTTGTAGTATTTTTATATATAATATATATATATCTATCCACATGAGATCGGAATTTATATATTTTATCATATATATTTTATGTATATATATATATATATATATTCACTATACTGCTCTATTCTTCCTCATGCATAATTTTATAGCAAATATTAATATATATATATGCTCTGCATTATATTTGACTCCTAAATGATATATAAAACCATAAAGAAGCATATTAAATATATAGATATATAATTGATTTCATCTTATTTTTATTAAATATATATATGTACATTCAACTATATATATATTGTTGCCTATCTAATCTTTGCTCTATGGGGATTTATTGATATTTAGGTATGATCTTGTTGGAAAATAAAAGGCTATATAGACATATGTAAATCATTCTACTGTTATATGTATATGAAAAATAGTAATATATATATAGGTCTGGATGGTTCAATTGCTAATTTGGGGTGTTTTCTTATAACTCATATTTGATGGAACATAATAACTATATTTAATTTATCATTTTTATAAACCAAGATATACATTTATGTACATCATCACGCTGACTTGTCTATGAAAGGAATTATATAAACAGGTATAACTCATATATTAATTATAATATAAAAGACGATCAAAGCACATAATATCATATATATAATTTTTATTATTATAAACTATTTTATATACTACTTTATCTTTTATATAAGACCAATAGAAATGAAATACGTAGTCACTAATTCTAACCTCTTGTTTTCATATATATGTCATATATATATAACATATGATGGCATACTATAAATAATCCTCGTGATATATACAGTGATATCTTAAAATAAAATGACACTAGGTATATTATACTAATATATGATATATGCAATTTCAAGAATTATTTAACATATAAGATACATATAGCAAATATATATATATATAAATATATATATATATATATATATATATATAGTATATATATATATGTTCCTTACCATATAGGCCTGTATAATAAATATTTGTAATATATATGTTTGGTTGGTTCAAGTAATTTATTTTACACAAATCAAGAATTTTCAAAAATATACCTTTAAGAACAATAAAATAACATTAATTTGTCCTGGTAATGTAAATGGGCAGTGATCCCAAATCTTAGTAAAAACTTATTTATAAATCCCTTGATAAAAAATACTAAGGATATCAGAATATGGCAAGACATCATAAATCTAGAATATTCTATGACAAATTTCGGCAACTCCATCAAAACTCTAACTGTCTCCGTGGTCTTAAGGATCAGCCGGTTTCCGACTTTTTAACGACAGGTTGTTGATATATAGGGGTTTGTTAAAGGATATTGTGTGGAACTTCTGGGGAAAAAATTTTTGTTCAGTGACCTTAGGTTTTAATGACGCCAGAGCATTTTTCGGCCAAAATGGCCATTTTCAAAATGCATCTCCTCCTTTGCTTTTTGGTTTTAAGGGATGAGATTTGAACCACGTATAAAACACATATGGACCTTCGATACAAAGCCGGGGATTTTGATTTTTCAATTATTTTTCGAGATATGAATTTTTTTTTTTTTAATGAAATTTTCCCGGAAAAATTACAAAAAAAATTGCCAAAATCAGAAACTCAAAATATTAAAATCCCCGGCTTTGTTTTAATCTACCATGTTTCCCATGTTATATTTAAAATTTCATTTAGATTGGTCAATACTAAGGAGGAATGCATTTTAAAGGCAAAAAAACTTATGTTTTGAGAAACGGCCTTCAAAGTTTTAGTTACATAAAAAAGTAAAAGGACTTCAAAGACTGTGTTACAATTAATTCTATGGTTTTAATTTTTATTTTTGGGTATTAATTAATGCAAAATGATTATAAATAAGAATATTAATTGATTATTTATGTGCCTAAGACACATTCTTATAAATTTTAGGTTCCTGGTCCCCCGCTGTCTGATCTTGCTGCAAGGTATTACTCTAGGGTATCATAGTTGCCTACACTTTTTTATTAGTGTCTCGATTCCATCCCTTGCCAAATGGATCCTGGGAATTACTTTACATTCACAATTAGGGATTCGTGATTCAAGTAATTCATCAAGTCTTCCTTCACTTATTATGATCATTTTATTTTCAGGATCGTCTATAATATCAGCCTCCGAGCTACTGCTTTCTTTTCTAAAATATCTTTTGCCTTTGGTAGTGACGAACAAATAAAAAGGCGTTTAGGGGTGGATGTGGTTGGTCTCTGGTCAGCAGAGATCGCTGCCTGCACCGTTTGATGGGCGACAGCTCTCTCTCTCCGTCACTCCATTCCCTCTATGGCACTAATTTCTTGAACTCTTTCTTCTATTTCTCATGGACTTTTCCACTTGGCTTTTCCGCATTCTAGAAGCATGAAGTGAACTTGGACCTTTTAGGCACGGTGAAAAAACAAAAACACCGCAGAAAATACAGAGTTCAGTCAAGGCTAGCGAGCATGAAAAATGTGTCCTTCTAGCTTGGAAGTTTATAGGCAACTCTCGGCCACAGTCGGCGTCATGGTATGACGTGTGCGTTGTCATGGCTAGAATAACTAAAAAGGTGCCGAGTAGGATATTATTGACATTATACATTTCAATTCAAAGGAAGTTTTCGTAATATATATCGCAAAAACTATACCAGACTAAATCATTTGCGCTTACTGGTGTTTTTTATGGGTATATAGTTATTGTTACATTTTATGGCCATAACTAGAGAAATACGGCAAATTTTAGCATAATATTTCGTGGACACATTCTTGAACCCTATAAAGCCATAGAAATTTTTTCAGCAAATCGAATTTTTAAAGATTATTAGGTTTTTTTTTAGGCCGATCCCCTTAATTCACTTTAGCAAAACTAAAAAGAACAAAACATGTTTATCACTTTGCCTTATGCACACACAATCAATCCTATTCACTGATGGTCAATAAATGAAACACTGTTTTCTAAAAATATTAAATACAAAAATTTATTTTTAAATTCGAAGTTTATAATTAGAATTCACAATTAATTAGGATTCACAATCTGAGAAATTTATTATTACTCGAAAATAACACAACACTTAATCAATTCTTGAATTAAATTATGAAACAAAACTAATTCACAAAAACTTTATCAGGAATTTAAATTAATCAAGCAAAATTTAAACTATCAAATTACTCAAGATTTAAAAGAAAATCTTAACACATGAGATATCAAAATCAAATTTGCAATGTTAAATTACGTATGCGATGTTAAATTACCAAGAAATATTTAAAAATGCTATGTAAATAAATGTTACATCAGAAACATAAAAATGTGAAAATATAAAGAGATTGTAAATAGAAAAACACACAAAAATACACATAAGATTTATCAATAATGATTTCACTTGTTCAAAATTTCCTACCTTTTCATACCATGGTATTAATAAGTAAAATTCACGTTACCTTTACACAAATTTGTGAAAACCTCTGTAAATCACTTGCTTGCAGCTGCGTTACACAATACACTTTTTTTACCAGGCGCGTTACAACTAAATAACTTTACTAAATTCAGATCTCAAAGTTAATGTTAATATGTGACCACAAAAAACTACGTTAAAAGAATCTCTTTCTAAGAACGAGAGAGAGAGAGAGAGAGAGAGAGAGAGAGATGGAACCAAATCGACTGGTCTCAGAAATGAGAATGAAATAGAATTTTAGGATTCCAGTAACACGTGAAACAATTACATGATGTCATTAAAGCATTTTGGGTGCGAGATACAAAAGTTCTAGAAGCATGGAAGTGACGTCATTAAATCGTTTTGGGTGCGAGATACAATGGAGAAGCTTCTAGAAGAAAGTTACGTCATCCCAGCAAAACGTTTTGAACGCAATCTTACAAAACATGACGTAATTGATCAGGACATGTATTCTTTCTCTCCAAGTGGCATACGTGACTCGAACAATGCATGTAACAACATGAAATCACTCGTCTTGAGCCCGTATGGGGCGAATCGGTGTTTGTTTTCAAAAGCTGTCATCATTAACCCAAAACAAAGCGCTCGCTCTTATCTCAACTGATGACAATTGAAATGAAACAAGCCCTGGTGGACACACACGTGTTCACATACTACGCTACCACCAGAAAGATATTCGTTCTAAATTATGTTACTATTAAAATTGTATTAACAATTCTAAATTATGCTATCAAGTTATCATTAGCTCTTTTTTGAGATCTGATGCCAAACTAAATATGACACTTCAACAATCATTATCATTAAACATAACACATGAAAAAAAGTAAATATGTCAAAATTATAGGAGGATATACAATTACAAGGCAATATCATGGAATTATATATATATATATATATATATATATATATATATATATATATATATATATATATATATATATATATATATATATATATATATATATATATATATATATATATATATATATATATATATATATATATATATATATATATATATATATATATATATATATATATATATATATATATATATATATATATATATATATATATATATATATATATATATATATATATATATATATATATATATATATATATATATATATATATATATATATATATATATATATAATATATATATATATATATATATATATATATATATATATATATATATATATATATATATATATATATATATATATATATATATATATAGATATATATATATATATATATATATATATATATATATATATATGTATATATATATATATATATATATATATATATATATATATATATATATATATATATATATATATATATATATATATATATATATATATATATATATATATATATATATGTATATATATATATATATATATATATATATATATATATATATATATATATATATATATATATATATATATATATATAT
>NC_089796.1:33240409-33257909 GCF_040412425.1 Macrobrachium rosenbergii | reverse complement strand
TATATATATATATATATATATATATATATATATATATATATATATATTGTGTAATGTGACCTGTCTGTATGTATTTCACCACGACATGATTAAAAACGAAACGTTTCCTGCGTGACACAGTATCAAGGATATGTCACAACTTGTGAAATGACAATACTATGAAATGTCTTGAAAACTTCATAACAACAGGAAAATATTAAATGGTTTGTGCTATTCCGAGGAACATATATTTCTGTTGTTTGTGCGAAGGGAGAATTTCTAGTCGAGTTGTTTATGTGCTAACTACGGGGAATAGCACACTTTTAAATTTTCATATACTGTAACTCGCCTTTACTTTGCTAATCCCGTGAATGTAGAAAGCATTGAAGAGTAAAACACCGGTAATGGGACACTAAACTCAAATATTTTTTCCTCAGTTCATATTTAGAGAGTATATATATTATCTACTGTTGTTTTTGGAAAACATAATTCTGATCAGTTTTCATCTGATATCGGAAAGTTTTCCAATGGCGTTTAAAGACAACAAACAAATAAGTTTAAAATAATTGACATTTTCATTGCTTTCATCAAGAACACGAGATTATGACCATTTATATTCTCCATAATAAACAAAATACTTAACGGAAAACTGATTATATCAAGACCTTAATTATGTAATTATAAGACCTTAATGTTAAAGGAAGCTTCATTAACCCTGGTAGCATCCATTACTGGAAGTTTATTATTCTATGATGCAGGAGGATAATTAGGACTCGGGGCTTAAGCTCAAAACCTTTGAGATGGATATCGTCGTTGTTATTATCTTGGGAGCAGGAGGCGGGGAGAAATGTAAGGAGGGAGAAATGGGAATAAGGAGTAGGAGGGAAGGAAAGAAGGGGAAGGGCGGCGATGAGAATGAGTAATAGGAGGCTGACGGAGAAAAGAAAATCTTGCAAAAAAGGAAAATGATTAGGACCTAATGTAAGCATAAAACTTTTGGAAAAATTGTTGTTAATAACGCGCCCATGGTAGTATTAGTAGTAGTAGCAGTAGCAGATACCCACTTTAAAAAGTTAGCTTACAGAAACACACACAAAAAAAACTTCTGAAGGTACATGAAAAATAAAAAAGCAAACAAACTAAGGCGCATTCACGTACAGATCCCCTTCATTACTTGGCCGCGATGGCCACCCATTGTCGTTAAAATCGGACCCTGAAGCTCTGGGATGTAGCTATTAGGGTGCTCTTGCCGCAACAGGTGGATACAGGTTTACTTAACTTCGCAGAATAAGACAAGCTTCGTAGAAAACATTTTACAAAGAGTTATTTTAATATCAAACGTAGTTATTTAACCTTTCCCTCCGAGTCTGTTTCTCTAATCAGAAACGTCCCAGACACCGGACAGTCTTGTAAATTCTCAGTTTACGAAAATATGATACGAAAGTTTCACACTTTCAAGGAAAATTTATTTGTCGTTGCAGGACTTTACCGGTTTACTATATATTCAAAAGAAAGGTTCCTTTGATCTGTGGACGCCCTAGTTGCTTCTACGTAAGATGTTACTAATGTTTTTATAAAGAATTACTCATATTTCTGTTACAGAGAAGCCTCTGCTTGTTTTACAGATATCACTTTATTCATTGCTCTCAAGGACTTCTTGATGGTTGCCTCCTCCATCCTTCAACTGTTTTGGCCAATTTTTTTTTTATCTCGGTCACTTTCCAGAATCATTAACCTACCTCTTAATCTATTTCATCAAAATCTGTTCCGTAACGTTATATTGATAGATGCAAATAAGGCGATTACGCGTCCTTTTGCCCTTAAACGATTTATCCCTGGATGTAGAATGAATTGGGCTGTTAGAGATTTCAAAAGCAATAGGTGTAGGAAATTAAGTAATATGTTCATCCCGGTGGCCAATGGGTGCGAACCAGACGACGTTGGCGCACATCTTCCTGGGCTATTTCAGGGAAAAGAGGCATTAGGGAAACGACCTCATCCCCACCAGTGCTTAAAAACCTGACACGGACCTCAGAATCTGCTGTAAGTGGCGGCAGTGAGTTTGAATAAGGCTCGAGAAGCTGAGTGAGTGAGTGTATTGGAACTTAAAATCGATTTGCTTTTGTCTTAATAGTATTAGTTCTTCTCCTGTATTTCTCAACCCTTGTTTATTTCTGTATTTGTTACTTTGTTTACTGTACATTCCTTTTCAAAAGCAGAGATAAAATCGTATTAAAATATCATCTTCAAATGATAAAACAATTTTAATTATAAATTTTATACCGTGACGTAAAATCCAAGGTTTTAAGGTAAGGAATCAATAAACAAAAGGAGTCGAGAAGATGCTAACAAACAACAACTGGATGAAAATCATACCAAACTTTTCCGAAGAGTGGATTGCGTTGCGTATTGAATAATAAAACTTTTACACTTGGACATTGCAATACATAAGGAGATTTCCATTTGTTAATCATATGTCCATTACATAATCATTTCTAATTAAACACACTAAACTTGTAACTAAAAAAAAAACATATATATACTTCACCTTAATCGGTAACTGATATAATATTACGTAAAATAACATCATATTTTTACATTTAAAAGAAAAGGGCTGTGGCGTTAGGAGACTGGCTAATGTATTAAAAACTGTTGCATATCGTTATACTACATAACATATCACCACATATTTTAGTTCAAGAAAGAAAGATTGGCAGACTTTTCACTAAAACGTTTTATAAAACCCTGGTGAGTGGATAAGAGGATTAAAGTTCAGTTATCTCTTTTTTTTTTTTTTTTTGTTACTTGCGTTTCGTAGCTATTTCAGGGGATTGAATGTTGTCTGAAGATAGATGAAATATCCGTGAATATGAAGCTGAATACATTGCGATTTACCCAAGATGAGAGAATGGTACTTTGCTTCCTTTTGTATTTATTGAAATGAATAACATGCCAGTGAGAAAGACGATTATTGAGCTGTCAAGTTGTAAAGAGAGAAAGAAAGAGGGAGGTGATAAAGGTATGCTGTAGAGAATGCTACAGAATGAAACATCCAAATATGGGTGCTATGATTAGAAAAAGAGGCAGAAGCAGACACTAATTTTCCGTTTTGATTTTCTTTTTTTTTTTTTTTTTTTTACTTATAGCCTGTATCTTTTTTTGCAAAAAATACGTCTTTATCAGACACTAATTTTCCGTGTTTTTTTTTTTTTTTTTTTACTTATAGCCTGTATCTTTTTTTGCAAAAAATACGTCTTTATCAGACACTAATTTTCCGTGTTTTTTTTTTTTTTTTTTTACTTATAGCCTGTATCTTTTTTTGCAAAAATACGTCTTTATCAGACACTAATTTTCCGTGTTTTTTTTTTTTTACTTTTTGCAAAAATAGCCTGTATCTTTTTTTTTTTTTTTTTAAATACGTCTTTATCAAAAAACTATCAGACACTAATTTTCCGTGTTTTTTTTTTTACTTACTTTTCCGTGTTTTTTTTTTTTTTTTTTTTAATTATAGCCTGTATCTTTTTTTGCAAAAAATACGTCTTTATCAGACACTAATTTTCCGTGTTTTTTTTTTTTTTTTTTTTTTTTTTTTTTTTTTTTTTTTTTACTTATAGCCTGTATCTTTTTTTTTTTTTTTTTTAGAAATAGCCTGTAAAAAATACGTCTTTATCAGACACTAATTTTCCGTGTTTTTTTTTTTTTTTTTTTTTACTTATAGCCTGTATCTTTTTGCAAAAAATATTGTATCTTTTTTTTTTTTTTTTTTTTACTTATAGCAAAAAAATACGTCTTTATCAGACACTAATTTTCCGTGTTTTTTTTTTTTTTTTTACTTATAGCCTGTATCTTTTTTACAAAAAATACGTCTTTATCAGACACTAATTTCCGTGTTTTTTTTTTTTTTTCTTATAGCCTGTATCTTTTTTTGCAAAAATACGTCTTTAGCACTAATTTTCTTTTTTTTTTTCTTATAGCAAAAAAATACGTCTTTATCAGACACTAATTTTCCGTGTTTTTTTTTTTTTTTTTACTTTTTATAGCCTGTATCTTTTTTGCAAAAAAATACGTCTTTATCAGACACTAATTTTCCGTGTTTTTTTTTTTTTTTATATAGCCTGTATCTTTTTTTGCAAAAAATACGTCTTTATCAGACACTAATTTTCCGTGTTTTTTTTTTTTTTTACTTATAGCCTGTATTTTTTTTAAAAAAATTACGTCTTTATCAGACACTAATTTTCCGTGTTGTTTTTTTTTTTTTTTTCACAAAAAATTATCGAAGCCTGTTTTTTTTTGTAGAAAAAAATACGTCTTTATCAGAAGAATGAAGCTACACGGCAGCGGATCGTAGAAATTTACTAAAGAATGTAAAACATTAAAACTTTGACTATGAGAGAGAGAAAGAGGGGGAGGGGGAATTAATCTCTCTATCATCTGTCAGAGATTATTTTGACGCCACCTTATCAGTCCCCTGATATCCAAACGATTGTAAGTGTAACCTTCATTGCTGTCATTCGGAAGATCTTATTGATTTATTAATTGCAGCTCACCACCAACCCTCCACCCTCCTGCCTTCCGTCCAACACTCATGGCTTGTATGATGTCTAGAAATCCCCTAAAAATTAAAATTAATTATTTGAATGATTAGCTATGTATGATGTCTAGAAATCCCCTAAAAATTAAAATTAATTATTTGAATGATTAGCTATAGAGTTAATATAGAGACAGGTTGTGAATTTTTGTAAGGTCACGAAAAACATGAAGACCTGAACGTGGTTCTACAGTATATGATTTCAGAATATCTGAAGCGGAATTAATAACAAAGCAACTTAAGAGATGGAAAAAAGGGGGTGGGGGCTACGATGGAAGTACTACAGAGATGGATTTAGCAGATACTGAAATGAAACCCAGTATGCTAAACAGACTGTTTTGCAGAACATGGAAGGAGAAAAAGTTTGATGACTGATAATTATAATTCACAGGAAAGGTACGAAAGAATGGCGGCCTGGCTGAATATGGTAACTATAGAGGCATTATACTTACGTCGATTGTAATGACAATTTTCAGCATATTTATTTTCAATAAGCTTAGAGATGAACTATCATGCTTTAGAAAAAGCTTGTGTTGCATATATTAAATATTTGCGTCAAGACCTATTGTACAGCAGTGTACGGGAGTTAAAAATCACTTACCGAAGGCCTTAGTTGACTCCGAAAAAGCATTTGATAACGTCCACAAACCAACATTATTAAAGCTCTTGCATCAAAATGGCATAAGCATGAAATATTTAGAGCAAATTGCAATTATTCACATACTAATTAGATACAAAGTTATTGTTAATGGAGTCTTGTCGAGTGAATTTGCAGCAAATAGTGAGGTATTACTAATGTGATGGCTGGTTTGACCACCACTCAATACTTAATCTCAAAATGTTCCAATAGTGTTCAAATGACAGCTACTAAGTCCAAGATAAGCGGAATAGTACTAAAAAACTGTGCAAAAAATCAAATCAGGAGGGTAAACAAAACACCAAAAAAAAAAAAAAATTAATTTAATGCATAAATAACAGATAGAAGTCACACCTGAATCTCACAAATACTCCAAATAAATTAATAAATAACACCCTTAATTAATTAATAACAACAATAAACACACTCATACTACTAAAGATAGCCGCGACACAATTATCCACAAAAGAAGGGGGTTCAGACAGGAGGAGGCAATAAAAAAGAAAAGGAATAACCTGACCAACACGCGCTAATAAGTCCCAAGGTGGTTTTTCTCCTTTCCTCAATAATTGGTCGTGATATAAAATGAGGCGTTCACTATAGAAAGGATCTATCACGAAATTTGGGTCATTTTTTTTTATCAGGGTTCTCGATGGAGCAAGTATTGAACTTTCTTCCTACAAAATTTCCGACAGAAATTCAATCTGCAAGTTGGTCGAAAATCCCCAGAAGTAGCATTGGGTATAAAACCTTCTCGCCAAATTGAAATAATCCTTCGTATACAGAATTTGGACTCGGCCGAATAACCATATACTAAGGATCTATTTCAAGTTAGCCTTTCTATAGTGCAGTGGCCTTGCGAACGCGCCTGCATACTAGGGATCTATCTGCCACGCAGCCAATCAGCGAAAAGCATTCACGCTCGCTCTCAGCCAAGCAGCCAATCAGCGAAGAGCATTCACGCTCGCTCTCAGACAAGCCTGCAATAATAAGGTAAATGACACTTTTATTATATTGTTTTAATATTTTTATATTATGCAAAAATGTGTATTGTCTTCTATTATTATTGAAAATCTTTATTATTATAAAAAATTGTCTTTGATCATGATCATTTTCATTAATTTTTTGGTTATGATACGAAACACTCGGTTCCAGGGGAGGGGAACCCTTAAGGGGGATGGGTGGGGGGGAGCATCTTTATTGCGGGGTAACTGTCCAAGCTTTGTTATAATGCCCAAAGGGCTTCTTGAAGATGTTTTAAGTGCAAGATACGAAAAAGTGGGGTCCCGGGGGGTGGGGGGAGCCCCCCTAAGGGGGGTGGGGGAGGCCCCCTTAAGGGGGGTGTGGGGAGGTTGGGAACGCACCCTTGCTTGGGGGGTTACTGTCCAAGCTTTATTACATAGCTATTAGGCTTTTGGGAACTGTTTTTGGGCCTTTTAAATCCTTTAAATCATATTGGCAAAGCAATACATGTGGAAAAGCCCCTAAATGGGGGTCAGGGGGGATTTGATTTCCAAAATAATGTTTGTGACTGAAAGTAGAGACGTCAAGGATTAATATGCAACAAAAATTTTAAAATATCTTGAAAACTAACAGAGTTGTGAATGTTTGAATGTTGTCAATTTTCAATCGCGTTTTTCTCAATAAAATTATTTTTTAAAAAACGCGAGATAGATCCTTTCTATAGTGAACGCCTCAAATCACCCCGTCCGGAGATTAACATAGGGCAATGTCAAAATACTGGTCTGAGTAATGGGGGATGAATCTGGCGTGCTCCGCCAATCAGAAAGCCGAGATCAAAAATATAATTACAACATCACCATACCTTGGTTCAGAGAGGCCCCCTCGGCTTTTTAACTATGTAAGGAGGTGCAGGAAATAAGTGGCAGAAGAATCCTGTTGCTTCAAGTAAATCCAAATTTAACGGCTGATTCAAGCAGCTGGCCAGTATCAGACCCCTCTATAAGGTTGCTCAGAGACGGCTCCCTCCTTAGGCCAAAACACCTCTGGGAAAAACAAGGAACCACCTCCACTCACACAACAAATATGAAAGGGACAAAACAGCCATTAGCAAAAAGTTCCAAACATACAAACCTCCGGAGAGGAGGAGAACGAGCTATACAGTATTGAATACTCAGGTTTAACCAGTAATAATGTTAATCAATAATAATGTTAATCAAACACAATTAAATGACAAGAAGATGACACCTCCTCACCTGAGAGAAAAATTTTTTTACCCAAAAAATGTATTACGTTAACACTTTCCACTCCTGCCACAGCGAGACGAGAGCAGCTGCTACTCCAGGTACCTTCTGATATTTGGGAAGTCGACTACTGTTACTGCAAAAGAACGAAAATATTGACATAACCATAAAATAAAATGTTAAAGTTTTTGTAACTACTGTACATGGCATCATGCATTCCAGGTGTTTACGAGTGCGAATCTTCCCAACAGGACGCACACTGCCAGCCCCTTGTGTGTGTGTGTGTGAGTACGAATCCACACTCGCTATACCTACTTTCTACCTACAGCAAAAAACTCTATTTCACGGGCAATCGACTGGCGTTCCTTCGGTTAAAAGAATGTGAACCTGTGTTCCTTATTTTCTCTAACTCTTGCTTTTATGGGTATCATTTTTTAGAAATGGCCAACCTACTGACCAACCCTGATATGAAAGTGTGAAAATGTGCACAGGCAGTCCAATATAGTTCAATGATTTTGCAATAATTTTATGAGTACAAATTATTTTTTTTATGCAAGCAATAATTGTTTGAAATAGCAGATTAGTGAATACTATATTGATCCTATTTCCGGGCGATATTTTAGTGATGGCAGTAAAGCACTCAGTTGACATGTAATACCATACATAGTTTTCTAAATTCAGATTTATCAACGCTGTGTGAGAATTTTATAACAGGGTGAAATTAGTACATACACGTAGACATATAAAATTCAGCATTTATCAAAAATATTTATTTTTTATGGTAATCATTCTTTATAATTCAGCAATAAAAAAAATTCTTGTAACTTATTATACATCCTTGTAAATTCTGGCAATTAAGTAAATTTTAATTGTCCAAATATTATTATTATTATTATTTTTTAGGTTTTCTCAGGAATTCATATGAGATAACATTGGCATTAGTTTATATTTTCATAAGCCTGATATTTGAAAAAATCTCCGTCACTTTCATAACACTGATATATTCAGTCAATGAAAGAATGGCATGTTACTTGCAATGAATGCTTGTGTGTGCGTGTGTGTCAGTCAGAGAGAGAGAGAGAGAGAGAGAGAGAGAGAGAGAGGGCATGCAAACGGTAAGAAATGAGGCCATTAGTTTTTCTTTTTAGCGTAGATACTGCCACTGCAAATCTCCTCAGAGACAAATATTAAAATCTTTGTATGTTGTATGAAGTACATATTTTATATAGGTTTAGACTGAAAGGATAAAAGAATACTCTTGGATATTATACGTTTTAAAACAGTGTTGAATTGTTTTGATACTTTCGGCCTAGGCAGTATAGGTAATTTCCGCACTGTTTTTATGTTCGCTGTTGATTACCTTCTCACCTTTTATTCTAGCCTTGTGGTACTGTATATAGCGGGCAAGGAGAAAAAAACCCTGGGCTGTAAAAGGATTGGGCATTGCCCTTCCAAATGGTATTCTCTACACGGCCCGGGCCAGTTTCCTGATTGTCTGAAGGAAAACGGATGAGAATGACTGTATAATGGGCGAAGATCCCATCTCTTTTCTTTTCTTGTTCGCACGAAGCTAATCACTTTTCTCCCATATGAATGCAATCGATTGAATTTCTTTATAGGGACATGTTTCACCCACGCGTTTCTTTTGTAATCTTTTTCTTCTGGAAATTAAAACAGCTGGTTCCTGAACAACCAGAAAAGCAACAGAATGTGTTAGGATGTCAGATGACTGTAAATCATCCTAGATAATTTCTGATGAACTACTCTTCTTATCATTCTATATGTGAATACTGCTTTTACTTATATAGTCAGATTTTCAGAGTCACTTGAACGTTTTCCTGATGCTATTACATATTCTTCTGCTGTGACCTTTCTCCCTTTGGGGGGATTTAGAGATATATAAGGAAAAAAACACTCATCGCTAAGGTAAAAATATAATTAAGAAGGATTCATTATGAAATATAAAATGCCACATACACTATCAAATAAATAACTTTGCTTGAAAATTAATCAAGAAAATATTGTTTGTTATTAAATTAATTCAACATAGCTTATATTTAAGGAGTAACAAACATTGTAACAAACATTGTCAATGTAAAAACAATGTAGAATGAAGCATAACAATGCACAAAAAATCATTGCAAAAAAACCCGTAAGGGTGAATAACAACGCGTTTGACACAAACAAAGAATCGAAACAATATGATATCAAATATGATATTAAAACTGATTGCTGTTGTACTATAGTTAAAAAGTTACTAAGATGAAATATACAATAATGATACTCTAGTGTCAAAATACTGGAAAATATATAGATATAAATTAAATGAAAACGGCATTGTTCAGAGTTTCGTTACATATGACTGGAATATATATATATATATATATATATATATATATATATATATATATATATATATATATATATATATATATATATATATATATATATATATATATATATATATATATATATATATATATAATGAAAACTATGCATATTTAACTTTATAATCAACTTTCGTATGGTATAGCATGAAACAATCCTTTGGATGGAGTGCCGAGTTGCCAGGGCGCACATTTCCCAAGTCTGGAAGAGTATAGAGATAGGGGGAAATTAATTAGGACCAATCAAAGCGCGCTGAGCTGATCATGAAGTCACAAGCCACGCCTTTTAGCTCCTCAAGCCCATTTCCATTACTGCCAGTCACGATGCCGAAGAAAAACTTCCCAATTTCACAGTTTACGGCCTGTATGACTTAGACATTTTAGTCTGATATATCTAAACATAGTACAACACTAATTTAACAACAATATATTCTTCAAATGAAATACACCGTGAAATATATTATGCATTATTGGCTTCTCCCTCTTGGTAATAGTGGTCAGTTCCTGTTAATTCCTGCTCGCAAAGTTGATATTTACTGTATAAATAATATTTTCATATCGAGTTTCTAAATTATGTACTTGAAAATACACGTTTAATGCCATTTATAAAGAGTTGCGATGCCTCATGGGATGAATAAAACAATATAATACATGATGGTAAAAATGATGGTATGGTAAAAATGATGGTATATGACCTGTAATTAGCACTACGGACTGCAGACAGGAGGCCAAAAACTTCGCGGCTCTTCGACTCCCATCAAGATGAATTTAATCTTGGACTTTGAAAGTGACGGCTTTAAAAATGTTGACATTAAATATGAACAAGACTGTGTGAAACTTACAACCAATGTCAAGTGCAGAGAAGAATTCAAGCAGTGGAAAGACATTTATTTTGAAGAAAATAAGCAGTGTTTTAATTCTTATAAACTGTACCCAGTTGGCGGCGAAAGAAAATGTTACAAATGCTAAGTCGCATGCCAATGGTCACTGAGCTAGAGGGCAACTGAAGTAAGTTGCTGCTAAAATGTTGACAGGATGTACTGTTATGTGCTGGACTGTGCAATATACTTTTCTTTCTCATCCCTAAAGTACTTCTTTGAGTTAAAAAAATATATATAAACAAACTATGAACATTTATCTATATATTATTTCAATGCAGTTTGTTTTATTTGGCTTCCATTATTGTATAAATTTAAGTCTCAGCTCAGTATTAAGTCCATTTTTGCCCCAAGGATCTGTACTGTACAGTACTGTATGTGTGTGTTTATATATATATATATATATATATATATATATATATATATATATATATATATATATATATATATATATATATATATATATATATATATATATATTATATATATATATATATATATATATATATATATATATATATATATATATATATATATATATATATATATATGTAAAGATTAGCGCCAAAATAAGCTAAAAAATTGCCCTCCTTTCTGCTTTTCTGGCCATTTGAACCTGTGAGAGGTAGTGAAATCTGGTTTGGGTTAGTTCCAGGCAGAAAATTCGGGGGTTTTTAAGGCACGTTCAGGAGATAATCTTAGCCTAGGGCAGTAACTGGCTGGCGCCCTTTCTTTTGGTATAGGAGCTGTGACCCGGTCAGGCCATCGCCACCCCCTGCACCCGATCAGAAGTAATAAAATGCCGTGGCGCCAGAAGATCGCTCTCAGACACAGCCCAGGCATGAATGTAGGAGGTCACAAGTTCAGACGTCCCCCCCCTTTTTCCCCGTCACCTCGTGGATGTAGCTGCCCTTTGCTTTGTACTCCAACCACATGGCCAGTATCCATTGCAAGTGGTGAATTGCGAATCCCAGGGCAAGCGGAAACTCAACTGCAGCCCTTCATCATCACAAGGGTGCCCTTCCTTCCCGCAACCGATCTACGACCCAAGAGTATGGCCTTGGTGGGAGGCCTTTGTCTCCACACACACGTGGACAGCTTGCGGACGTCACTGAGAAGGACTGGAACGAAGCTCTATGTCGACGGCAGCCTTACGCCCCTGCAAAGTGGTAAAGTACCCGGAAAGAGTTGCTTAGTCACGTTATTTTCGCCCTTGTGCATTTATTAAACTTCTGGGCCTGTAACTTGGATATTCCCTGAGCTTTTTGGTTCAATCCTGGCCCACGTGTTCACTGCCTTCTTGCTCTAAGTCACTAGTCAAACCTCGAGGCTGTCCTTGGAGCCCTCAGCGCACCCTCGGGTAAAAGCATTCCCCAAATTCCAGCCTTAGATTGTAACCTGGGTCCTCATATTGTTTCAGAAGGACGATCGTAGCAGAATTCTCCTTGGTCCGTGTTCCTGGCATTCCCAAGCTTTTCCTCCCCCCCCCCAACCCCCGCCTCTGGAGGACTTTCTACTGCAGCAGCAATTTAACGTGTTTTAATTCATTTTCCCTTTAATCTTGTATGTCATGTAAATATATCTATTTTTGTACCCACGTGTTTCACGTATTTCCCTTCGAGAAAGAGCCCTAAGCTACTGTATAACTCCTTTTATTTTTCTGTTTTATATGCTCCTGGTTATCTTACAAGGCCATTGTAGAGTAAAGTACTGAATGTGGAGACTTAACATTTTCTCTGTCAGCCTGCATCTGCAGCCTAAGTAACTTTTCTTCTGATTCTAGCACCCTCAGTCTACAGAAATTTTCTTCTGTTTCTAAATGTCTAAGCTCTGCCTGTGCATCACTGTTCTCATTCTCTTGCCCTTGCTCATATGTAAATTCCATCTCAGCTGCATTCAACAATTCATATGCCTCATTTAACTCTCTATCTACTTTACCAGTGTTTATCAATGCTTGAATTACAATACATTTGATTTGTGCCTCAATCATACTGCTGGTTACATTACCCCCACATGTCACTGCTAAGACAGTCAACTGTGCCTTAGTCAGGTGAGATTCAGATAACTTTCTGATGGATGGAGCGCTTAAAAATTCCTGAACTTCAAACAGAGCCATTTTCTCTAATTTACTCAACTAAATATTGTAGAGTAAAATTCAAAACAATTATGTGGTCACTCTCCTATGAAAATATACCCCTAACACCACCTGTATCAACCATAAATCAGAGTGATATTCTGTTTTGTTCTCCCGATCTGGGCACCAAATATATTGTCATGAAGTTATCAAGTACCTGGTTATTACACAACTATTAAATCCAAAAATTTACCTCACTTCAGCCAGATACCTGAAACCTCATAACAATAATATTACGACTGAACACTCTAAAGGTAACAGTGATCCCTTAAAACTTGCTCATCACTTGAAAATCAATCTAAGTTTATCAAGTTATCGGTGAGGTAACAACTGTTAAGCAATAAATATACTAGAGGGGAAAGGGCATCACTCCATCAAACAACTATGATTGTTTCTCTGGTCCTAATTCACTCTAATAAACATAAGGGAGAACAAAGCATGTCTGTTGGTAAAAAATGAAACACTGTGCTTTTAAAACTTTAAATACAAAAATTCATTTCTAAGTTCAGAAGCTATAAGTAGAGACCACAATCTCAAAAAAATTTATTATTACTCGAAAACAACATAATGTTGAATTAATTCTTAAACAAGATAAATTCACAAAACTTTAATTTATCAAAAAATTAAGTTAAGTAAGCAAAATTCAAATTGTTAAGATTTACTCCAAATTTGAAAAAGAAATCTTCAAAAATTAAATCAGCACAAGTATTCAATGAAATCTTAAGAAATGAAATCAACACAAGTAAAGTGCTAAATAAATCAATGTTATATCACCAACACAAAATCTTGGGTAACACTGTGAAATTATGAACACAAGATACATAAAATAAATGTAAAGAAAAGAGCATGTAAAAATGCACAAAAATTTTATCAACAATAAATTCACTAAGGTAAAATCTGTTTAAAGATTACATCCACATTTTAAAAGATCATATTAAACTTTTTACCAAAATCATATTCAACTTTTTACCATGGTAAAAATTAAGTAAATGCCACTTTACCTTATACCAATCTCTGCACACCATTACACCACTCCTTTTTCCTCATAAAAACACTTTTGTTAGGCCTGTTACAGTAATCTCACTCTTATATCGGATTCTACCAAGGAAGCATCAAATATTATTAACAGTACACAAAACTTATATGCTTGGGAGAGTAACCACAATTTTACACACTTCTATATGGTGAGGGAATGAGAGAGTGAGAGACCCTATTCCTACCAGTTTTCTATCTGTACTGAACTTTTTTTCCAATATCTTCCATGAGGTTAAACCTGGGTTGCCAGCTAGATATTTGAAGAAATTGGTCACCCTGGAAGAAACAGGAACAAACTGAGTTTCTCTCTCAATAGAATGAAAAAAATTTCTTTCTCTATGGAATGAACAATTTCTTCTCTGGCTCAGAAAGCGACATAGGCCTGCCTCTTATCTGAATAACTGACAGCAGCTCCCTGCCTTAACACTTGAGTAAACACATACACACACATAGGCCTTTTTTCCAATATCTTCCATAAGGTTAAACCTGGGTTGCCAGCTAGATATTTGAAGAAATTGGTCACCCTGGAAGAAACAGGAATAAACTGAGTTTCTCTCTCAATAGAATGAAAAGAATTTCATTCTCTATGGAATGAACAATTTCTTCTCTGGCTCAGAAAGCGACATAGGCCTGCCTCTTATCTGAATAACTGACAGCAGCTCCCTGCCTTAACACTTGAGTAAACACATGCACACACATAGGCCTCTGAACTGACCAAGGCATTCAAACCTGTCACCCCTTCTCACTGTTAACTGATAACATGAGTGGTCTCTATGATCTCTCTCGCATACCCACATCCTGTCCACCTGAACACACACAGCTGTGTACACAAAACCTATAGGAAAACGTCTTATCATCTTATCACACAACCAACCTACTCTTTGTAAGACCTAACTCTCCCATAACCATTATTAATTTATTTCAGTCCATATATGATGATCACAAAAGAAAACATCTACAAGCATTGTATAAAAGCATACATACTACAAAATCACCTTGTTATACTTCACAACACATGAGAAATCTAAAAGAAACATATCACAAAATTTACAGAAAACATTACTTTTACTCACATATCATTAGAATATATATATATATATATATATATATATATATATATATATATATATATATATATATATATATATATATATATATATATATATATATATATATATATATATATATATATATATATTATAATCAACAAGAAGTCGTGCAAAGCGCATACCCCAACCTAATTTACCCTTTGTTTATTGAGAACCACATGGCTGATCATATTTGACCTAGAAATCAGAGCCCGGTTATCAACATTCCGATCTGTCCTTCTTTTTACCTGGAACAGATATTGAGATGACACGGATGAAAAAGGGCAAAGAGAGGAAACTTACTGCCACTCACTTTTAAGAAGCTTAGCCCAACTAAGCTTCTTAAAATGGCCATTCTAAAGGTAAATTAAGCGCCTGAATTGTCTTACCTCCTCAGGAAACCTGGAAAGAGGCTGAACACCTGGCCAGTGACGAATCGTTTGCACTCGGCTCCTACCCCTGGCCGCGTGCCTGAAAAGGAAGTGAAGCAGTTTAGGAGTTAGTTAGTTGTGGGAGCAGGAGCCATTCAGTAACCATCCTCGGGGGACAACCATATATGCGGGTGAGCGGTAACTTTGCTGAGAGACCATTCATTCACCCCCGTCCAACTCCAGACTCCAGTCATCCTCGAGGGCACTGCCATACGTGTGATCGTCCCTCGTCCTTCTTCGTCAGAGACCCGCTTCCCCTAAGGTAAAGTGCGAGTGAAGAATTTCAGTCATGACAGTTTGCCCTTTAGAAAGCTTGGAGTACCAGCATTTCACTTCTGTCCTTGTGCCAGTTTATCCAGTGCCATTTCCAATGTCCTGTGTTCGAGTGTAAAGTGGTCATTCATTCCTCGAGTCTTCGGCACCCTTAGTGCAAACTCAAGTCATACTCGGTGTTATATTGTTCCTTTACTGGCGTGTAATGTGTAAATCTCTCTTGCAGAGGGACCTATTCGCAGAGGACTCATCTAAGCCTGTGCCTTGCCTTTAGTCAAGACTCCAGTAGAAGGATCTTCAGGCGTTGCAAGCCCTTTATCAATTTACTTATCCAAATGCTTTCTTTTGTAAATATACTTCTTTAATTTATCCCAAGTGTTTACGTAACATTTCCTTATGAAGTAGAGCCTTCAGCTCCTAATTTCTCCCCTTTTTCTTATTTTTTTTACGATTTCCCTTTATGCAAGTCAGAACTCCAAGGCAAATTAAATAGTTTCCGTTGCCGGCCTGTAAAATACCATAAACGCAGGGAAATATGTAAAAATGGCGACCTGGCCGTAGATGTCGTTTAGCAGTTGCATTTTCCCCTTCATTGCTTCATTGCATTTACAACTCACCAAATCAGCTATTAGCAAAGCTAAGCTGGGTGCGAGACAAATTCCAAACCTGTTACCAAGAGCACAGACCAAGATAGTTCAACGTAAGTAATGTGTATATCTTAGCAAAATTTTTTTTTACAATCGTGACTGTTCCTAGGAATTAGGAAAAGGGACGCATGTATTCACTGAGAGAAGAGAACCGCCGTATTAGATTCATTCATGCATGCCTTCAGGATAGGTAGTTAGGAAATAACCAGTGATAACCTTTCTTTGCTTCGAGGAATAGTGCGAAATTCCTCTGTGTTAAAATCTTTGCCATATTTTTTTGCTTCGAGGAATATACGAAATTCCTCTGTGATAAATTTTACTTTGCCTTTCAGATTAGCGAATTATTTAGGCGTGAATAAGTTCCCACGTGGGACAAGACGAAGTCAGCTTGCATTGCTGAAATACTTCTCTCACTTTAGTTAAAACTCGAATTAGGTGTAAGGAAAGCGAAATTTGAACTCTGCTTCTAGGGAAAATTACTAGGTCATTTTTACTGTCATCCTCTCATCCCGGGAAATTCCCCGGAGTCACAGACGGTCTGTAAATAGACAGGTCCATTCACACAGAATCTAAAAATAACTCCGGTGATTGTCAGACGACCTTCATGCCTGCATGTGTACCCTCTTTTTCTCTCAGCAAATTTTTTTTGGGGGGCGGCGGTTTTCCCGTTAGTAATTTCTAAGTCCTAAGGGACGAATTGTATTTCCAAGTCCTACAGGCAAACCAAATAAAATTCTACGTCGCAAGAAGCGAGAATTTCTCAACCAAATTCCAAGTCCTAAGAGACTCTTAAAAAACTCTATGTCGCAAGAGGCGAGAATTTCTACTTCCTATGGGAAAACTAAATTCCAAGTCCTAAGAGACTCCAAAAAATTCTACGTCGCAAGAGGCGAGAATTTCTCAACCAAATTCCAAATCCTGAGAGACTCCTAATAAAATTCTACGTCGCAGGAGGCGAGAATTTCTCAACCAAATTCCCAGTCCTAAGAGACTCCAAAAAAATTTTATGTTGCGAGAGGCGAGAATTTCTAATTCCTACGGGAAAACCAAATTCCAAGTCCTAAGAGGCTCTTAACAAATTCTACGTCGCAAGAGGCAAGAATTTCTAATTCCTGCGGGAAACCCAAAATCAAGTCCTTTTGAGACATTATGTTAGTGTATTTCACACACATCTAAGCCCTTACGGGACTGATCATTCTAGTTCCTTAGAACAGCACCT
>NC_089796.1:33217909-33232909 GCF_040412425.1 Macrobrachium rosenbergii | reverse complement strand
TCCCTGGACGACCAGTGTGCCTATATGACGACGATGTCTGAAATTTCTTAGGGATCACTCCATCCAAGTGCCAAATAGGCGCAGTGTTGGTAACTTTATCTCTGATGAGCACTTCTTCTTGACAGCAAATGTGTCATTTGCAGAATTTTCTTTTGTTTTGGTCAAATGATGGGTATATTGTTACTAATGCACTTAGTTGTCTTCGGAAACTTCAGCATTAGATTCAATGCTTATTTATTAAGTAACGAATTAGGTATTTGCGAAAATATTCAGGTATGAGTATATAAATTAGGTATGAACTAAGGTCTTCAGCTAATAAGTAAAAAAAAATATTAATCCAATCAATGATTAACGAACGAGCTATATTATTTCCTCATAATCATTGTTATAAAAAATAATTAACTATTAATCAACGAAGTTTGTTACTAAAAATAAAATTTTTAACCAACAAAGTAAAGCAGGTTAAAAAGACAGGTTTATTAATTTAATAGTAAAGAGAAGTGATTAAAAAACGCGTTTTCCAGTGGGATAACAGGAAGAACAGAAACTTATGTATATTGTAATTCTGAAGTGAAAATAGAAATAACGTCATTGTGAGACAAAAAAGCTGAACTGCAAAAAAAAGAGATGAAGTGTAGTCGTTAAGAAGCATACAGCCTCACCTAAACGTTCTTTCCTACAAAGCGTCATTAGTGCAACAATAATTTCCATTTTAGTTTCTCGTACAATAATCATGAAGAAAAATTACAAGTGTTCGCATGAAAGAAGTTGACGAAGCTCATTGCTGTTTTCATTCGTGAGTCATTAATAAATTTTCCCAGAATTGGTCTGGGTTTCACTTATATTATTAAAGCATAAGTCGTTTCATTCCTCCTGTATTAATGTATTTAACATTCCTTTTGAAATTAATATAACTTACCACGTTAGTGTACTTAGGAGATTAAAATCGTTCATCTCTATGAGAGATAAGTATCGTTAATCCTTCCACGAGGTTAAATCCAAATCTTCCTAAAGACAAACTAGGCTGAAATTTGTAATTTCTCCGAGAGATTAGCACTGTTAAATCTGTCAAATCATTTTGCCGGAATGGAATGGAATATGAAATTTAAGCCAAAGGCCAGCGCGGGACCTATTAGGTCAGCCAGCGATGAAGGTGTAACAGGAGGAAAATCTCGCAGTTGCACTATGAATCAATTGTTAGGGGATGGTGGAAAGTAAGATGGAAGAAAGGAATATGAACGGTGGTACAGTAAAAGGAATGAAAGAGGTTGTAGCTAGGGGACGAAGGGACGCTGCTAAAGACCTTAAATAATGCCCACAACGCACAGCATGAGGTGCCCCCTACGAGGGACTTTCTGACGGTGGTACTAGTGAAGCAGGATAACCAGTATCATGGACTCTCAGGACAAAGCAAGTGCTAAGGACTCCTGTGTCGAAGTACCGCCAAATTTCTAGATAAAGTGGTCTTCGACCCCTAACTGAAAAGCTCTCTTTTTAGTTTTCTGTAAAAGATATTGAGATAGGTTTGTCTGTCCGTCCACACTTTTTCTGTCTGCCCTCAGATCTTAAAAATACTGAGGCTAGAGGGCTGAAAATCGGATATTGATCTTCCACCCTCCAATCATCACACATACCAAATTGCAACCCTCTAGCCTCAGTAGTTTTGATTTTATTTAAGGTTAAGGTTAGCCATGGATCGCGCATCAGCAGCCGCCGACGCATCTTCACTTGATCGCATCTGGGGAGCAACTAAGCGCTGCCCAGTCGTGGCTGAGAGTTTCACACTGCATCTCATCGAGAGTTTCATACAGCATTACACACTACAGAAAACTCGAATGCGCCAAAAAAACTTCGACGCATTTTTCTACTTGTTTTCATTGTCACTTATGTATAGACACTGAATTTCCTTTCAGGAGAAGGTAATATAAAAGCAGTTTTTATTATTTACAAATTCCCTTAAATGGCTAAAATAGCGTTTTATCTCCTTTCAGATTGTTTAATTCTGAACTCATTTGGATTTATATAAATCGATTGACTTAGTTATTACTGTTTGTTCTTATCTAGGCCTGCGTTAATTTTAATCATTGTTTTACCATTCTTTCCTTTGCTTGTCACCTTTTTCCTTTTCAATATATAAGCTTTCTATTTTGCGAAAGCCTGCTTAGCAGCTTATTGCTCTTCCTGCCTCATTCCGCATGAAGTGCATCTGTGGAGCTTTTAAAAAGAATTATGATAATAACATTTTACATTCCGCATGAAGTGCATCTGTGGAGCTTTTAAAAAGAATTATGACAATGAGAACATTTTACATTATTTCTGGAAAAAAAATGGTGACGTCAAAGAATCCCTTAAAGAAATAAAAGTACTACTAATCCCGCTTATGAATAAAATGAACTCACAAGAAGTTTCTACAAAGGCTTTCTGGCAATGAGAGAAAATAAATGAAATGAACAATGGAAACGTCTTCAGTAGTGATGGTGTGCTTCAAACACACAGCAATATATATCCCTGTTTGATGGAAACTGAGTGATGAGGAGAAATTAATGAGGACTGTGCCCATTTAGGGCAAAGGCCAAGATCAGAGTGCTACTAAGGGATTCAGAGCCAATGAAACATGGTTTTTTGGCAACATCTTTTTATCAAAGCATTGGATAAAGGTGAAAGTTGGCAAGTTTATATTTTATAACCCTACCTAATTTTTGCAAGTGTTATTTAGTACCTAAGTTCGGTTTTGATTTATTTATAGATAAAAACAAAGTCACCAATTTTTGATAGAAGTAAAATGAGGTCACTGAAAGTTGATATTTACTGAGTAAAATGAGGTCACCAATGCCGGTAATGTTGATATTTATAAGTAAAATGGTTCTGTTGCCGGTAATGTTGAAAAATAGATCCAATGCCGGAAACCAATCACAGAAAATTTATGAACCATTCATGACGTAAACATAATATGTCGTCATGAGGTTCCGCCCATCCACCAGGTAGACAGTAAGTCACTAACAGGTTTATGGACATGCTTGCACAGTCTAGGCTTCAACGAATTTGGTAATGGCCAGCAGGATGTGGAATTGTCCCAGTCGTTGCAAGACTGCATTTGTGCTACGGCTTGCCACTTTGTATACAAGCGAGAAGTCCTGTGCCAAGATTTACTATAGCGTGAATAGGTAATTATTTCTATAATGGGTAACAGTTACTTGGCCACCCCAGAAGTGTGGGCAGGAGCTGTTAGGCCAATCCATCATTTCGAGGTGGAATACTGGAAGTCGGACAATATCCATGAGAGCGTGGAACCAGTCATCATTAATATCGTTCGTGACGATGAGGACGGGGATGATGACCTCTTCCTTGAGAGTGACGATGAAGACATTTTGTAAATAAATTATGTATAGTGTTAGACATTTTATTTGTACATCTAAAACATAATTATTAAAACACAATGATTATAACGATATGTTCCTCATTCAAACTGATTTCAATATATTTTCCTTTCCGTGCATATCATATAAATCGTGTTACATTTGATTGATATTAAGTAGGTAAATAATAGCTCGCCCTCAATATCTTGACTCCTACCATTACCTTTTATTTGCAGCGAGTATACGAATGCTGTTTAGGGTGTTGTATGATATAAATAAAAAAAAAACAAAGAAAAATAGCAATGGGTTGCAATAACTGAAATAAAACAATGGCGTTGACATTTACACCTCTAACAATTGAGGAAAATGAGGCATCATTGCTTTTCATTTGAATTCTACTTCTAGTGACCGCTCCTGACTTGCTGCAAAAGAAGGCTATAGTGTCGAAAACTGAGGTAAAACATAACGGATTGTCTTTTTGTATTCCCGCCCTGAATAAATGTAGATCTAACAAATGAGCTATAGACTGATTCATTGTGTGGATGAATTACATACACTGAAATGTTTGTTACGCAGAAACAACACGAATATCAAGATAATGGAAGAATAAAAAGCTAAAAACTTAGTCCCAACAACTGCTGTGGAAGTTGCGATGAAACCTCCACAAAACGCAACAATAACATAATAAAATTATAGAGAATGATAATGCAAACAAGGGGGCATTGACAAATCCTGCTCGCCCTCATCGATATCGCTGAAGCCTAGGATGGGTACTAATATCGGTTAGTGAATATGTCGTCGGCAAGTGGGTAGAGCCGCAGTGAAGAGACGTTTTCCCCATAATTATGTAAACTTCTCTTCACTGTGGGTGGAGCCTCATGACATAATAGGTTAACGTCACGATTGTGTTTAAAACCCTTACCTGCCATTTTGATGGCTCTGGCATAGGAAACTCACTTTTACTCTGATAAGTACCAGAACTATTGAACTTAGGTACAAAATAATACTTGCAAAAATTAGGTAGAGTTATAAAATATACACTTGCCAACTTTCACCTTTATCCGATGCTTTGATAAAAAGGTGTTGGCGAAAAACCGAGTTCCATCGGCTCTGAATCCCTTAGTGGGTCACCATTTTAACAGCCTGCCTTTAAGCTAAGGCAGGCAGACGAAACTAGAAAGAAAAAAGGTAGTATTCGTGTTTAAATACACACACACACACACACACACACACACCCAACCACCCACTATACACACAAACACACACATTATTTTGTATTTATTATATATATATATATATATATATATATATATATATATATATATATATATATATATATATATATATATATATATATATATATATAGTATATAAAGATTAGTGACAAATATAGTGGTGTAATTTAAAAAAAATCAATATGGAAATCGAGATAGGAATTGATGTTTGAGATAGAGAGAGAGATATAGAGAGAGAGAAGATAGAGAGAGGCAAAGAGAGAGAGAATTTTCCTTGTTGACTATCTCTCAACTGTAACAGGAAATTTTGCCTTTTCTCTAACATAAACAGTATTCATACAAGATCCTTTCTGCGACTCGCGGCCGCTTTTTCATGTGAATCCTCCAGAGATGCCCTCCATCTCTTGTGATTTGTTCTTATGCAGAAAAAAAATGTTCTTTCAGATTTTATCTTTTCCTTAAACTACTTTCCGATATCACTATAAAAAAAATGTGATTTAATGTGTGTATGATCGCACTTATGAAAAACATGAGTATTGAGGTGCGCAGAAGTGCGTGACACAGCGCCCACATAAATGAGAGACTTGCATGCAGTTTCAGTTGTTGATGGAAGAATAACTGAAGAGAATGTGGGTGGATCAGAAATTCAGGGATAGTGTGTATGCTCATGCTATAAATAGATTTAAATATCATTCTCAATAACATTTAGGCAGCCTGATTCTTTTTAGCAAATTTAAATCAGAAGTCCATCTGAGTTTCGGAAAGGTATGTTGATGAAACAAACGTCGGAGTTTAGCTTTATCCATAGCTAGCATCTTCTGTCAAAGCGACTGGCGTTAACCTCGTTGACCGAGATATTTGGATATATGGGACGCTAAGCCACTTCCAGAACTGTTTTGTAGTGTCTGAAATGGTCGTTAATCTTTAAAGGGAAATTCGTTGAAAAACTCTAAATTCATTCGACAACATGGAAGTGTCTGCATATCAGAAATGTTGATTCGTTTACTCTAACAAGGGAGAAAAAATACACAACGAACGCTGCCACATTCACACTATAACTGCTGATTCGTGGATGAAACCCCTGTGCTGTAAAACTCCTACAAAATTATGTTCTTCATGCACCTACACCCTACACAGAGGGCTCATCAGCATACACCTTACCCCGGTACACACCTTTACCATGAGCACACTCTTGACCCTCCTGAGTATTAAGGTTTCCAGTACCTCTTTCATACCATCTATCCAACTTTTGCTAGGAATTAGTCTTATCTTTCCCTCAACCTTTTCTGAGTTACAGTATATTTTTTCACTAATGTACTATCGTCCACTTTTCCACGTGACCATTCCATCTCAAGATACTCCGATCCAACCTTTCACCTATGCTGACCTTTTCAACAAAACTATGTCTCGACACTTCTGGCACTTTTAGTTCTTCGTAAGCCACATATACTTTCCAAATAGTTCATCTTAATAGGTTTTTCTTTTCATGTACGTTCAACATCAACACTTGACTTCTACCTTCTCCCAGTCTGTGGCACACACCCTGCTACCTTTCCATCTTCACTTAATTTGTGAATCTCCTCTTCTCCCTTCCTAATGTCATACATTATATTTACTCCCAAATACTTATGCAAATAAACCTCTTCTATTCTTTCATCATCCATATTAACAAGCGGTGTTCCCTCTGCCTAGATTTTCTTGACCCACATTACTTTACACTTGCTTAGATTTACTCTAAACTTTGTGCTATTGGAGTGTTTCTCCACTATCCCCAGTCAGTATAGTGTCATCTGCTAAACATCAACTATTCCATACCACTGTCCACTATTATTTCTGCGACTTTATGCATTACTCCATCCATAAAAATACTGAATAGCAACAAAGACATAACACCCTTGTCTCTTATAAAGATATAAAGTTTTAAACTCTACTTATTGGATAAATAACTTCAATGGGCAGTACATTATAAAACCTAAACACCAAACATCTACTAACTCTAAACACATACTTCACTTCCTTTTCAAAAACTTTAAATGCTCTTAAACCCTTTTTTTAAACCATAAGATTCTAAGTACTCTCCCTATCGATTCTACCATGTAATTTGTAATTTCCTGGTACCACATATAGCTCTTTCCGTTTATTTTCAAAATTATAACTAATCATAAGCAGAATGAAGTCAAATCCCTGCAATCACTATTCACAACAAAATTGTTGTAAAGACTAGTCCGTAAAATGACAAATTATACAGATAATGCTTCATAAAATGAAAACTTAATGCCCACACTCTATGCTTGCCCATGCCACAGTGTTGTACTCTCTATCACTATTAGTCTTTCATCTGTCGTACTTCTCATTCTAAATCATACCATAAAAAAAAAATAATTATTCATCTGACCTATCCCTTAGGAGCCTTTCCTTCATCAAGACACACCCTGGTCAGCCACTCAATCACTGACACCATCACACCACAGCATCTTATAATCTCTTCAGCTCCTGGTGTCTTTCCATTTTTCATTCAAAAGTATTCTCATCCTTTCACTAACCCCTTCTACTCTTCCTTCATTCACCTCTGCCTCTCTTTTATCCTTCATATTCAGCGCATGATCAAAATACTCATTTCGTTAACCTAGGACAGCCTACATTTCAGACAGCATCTTTTATTATTAAAAAACATTTTTTCTTTAACTTTTTTTTCTCTGAATTTATTCTCCCTGAAGTTCTTGAGTACCTTCTTCCCTTTAATTTCATTCTTGCATTTTTTTCTCTCTCACACTCTTCATGACCACTCTAGTCATCCTCCTATACGAGTATGTCTGTATATGATTTTTTCTTGTCATGCAACTGAACATCCCAGTAATCTCCTTTTTCCTTTCAATAAACCCCCATTTCATCAGTGTTTATTCTCTCTTCCTACACTTCGATACCCATAAAAACTCCTACTGTCCCATTGACCCATCATAGAATTTCACTAAATCCGTATCTCCTCCCTCCCTAGGCAACACTTCTTTAATTTTCTCCTTATATGATATTATCACTTTATTATCTCCTTTACTTGTCTTGATTACATTTAAAGTCATACATATAGATGCACCCAATCTTCTCCAACTCTCCAACTCTCAACTAAATAGTAATTAGATATATCTCCAGCCACTCCTCAGCTCTCTATTACATCCATTAGTTGCTTTTTAATCTACCTTTTACTTAATCATAATCTAGAAATACTAGTATAGTCTATACTCACTATTTTCTCTTTCCCTTGTATACTTATGACAATTCTGCTTTGGATCCATGTGTTTCAAACACATTTACATAAGATTGAATCCAGTAGTGCATTTACTCTAGGAACTCCATGTCTACCATCAAAGATATCTTTTCCCTCATCTACCCGTTCATTAGAATCACCTAGCACAGCTACCATTTCATGTTCTTCAAACCCATCCAAGCAAAGATCCAGATTTTCTTTCACCCTCACTGTTTTCCATTCCTGGACCATTTACACTCTTCACATTTTTACCCCTGCAGCACTCAGTCTTATCCTTACAGTCTGAACTAACACAAGGGCACTCTTTCTTTTGTCCCCAGAGTGTTTGCACTACCCCTTACCTTAGCTCTATAACTTCCAGGTACCCTAGGCACAATCACTTATTGCCTTTCCAATTCTTGCATATACACTGACCCTCTACATTTGTCTCAATTAGGTATCACGCATTTCCTTTCTTTTGCACTACATCCTCACATTCAAAACCCCAGGCCTTATTATCTTATTCCTTCACTGGTATTTCTTGCAATATCAGTAAAAATTACAGGGTTCTTTCCCATTTTAGCCCAGGCATTTGGTGCCTTTTGGCCACATAAAGAGGCGAGGATGCCATTATTTTCTTTTCCAAGCATCCTAGAGGAGTGAAAAGTGGGAACGGCTTTGACCTCAAGAGAAGAGCCTCTTCCACGTTAGGAACATTTATTACCACTAGCGTGTCCTCTACCCTTTACCAGGGCCTCCGTTGCATAAATTCGAACCCACTGGCAATCTAGGGTAGCAATGTCTAGGATGCACTGCTTACTACCACTGTGGTAGCAGTCGTCAATAAATAGACTGACCTGACATATGAGGTTGTTAATGTCCTCAAAAGGGAGAGTCTCATCTGTCATAAAAGGACATTTTTCTCTCCAAGGGGCTCACGATATCCTACTAGGAACTGCTCAACCTTGGGACGCAGTACAATAGAATCCTAAGTCACTGTCACTAATCAGGGCGGTGTTATCCACATGCACTACTTACATCCAACACGGAAGCAGTGATAATTTTCTGTCACACAAAATACAAATAATTTTTTTTTTTATGTTAATTTATGCACTTATCTCAAGTGGACCAGAAACCAAGGGTTAATAAAGAACTGCTGCAATTAATGACTTACTGAACTGAACCATTACTACTAGATTATTTACATTACGTAAACTAGATTTCAATTATTATATGGCAGTTATCTAATAGCAGAGCGATAATGAAACAATTATAACAGTGCCATAAAGTTTTTTTTTGATGTCCTATGTCTTAAAACTTTCTCATATCTTTTCATAAACGCCGTGTTATTGTACACCAGATTTTAAAGATCATAAAGAAGTTTCCTGTTATTACTCAGGCTTTTGACAGGGACTGATGACATACATTTTAATAAATTAGCACAAAATTCATTCTAATTTAGACGTCAACTATTTATGTGTAAATTTCCCACTTCCTGTGGGATTATGGCTACAGGTTTTGCAAGCCACGTTTTCTCTCGATCTAGGAATCCAGGAGTATTCTATGGAAAGGATAATTCCCGTTTAGAGGATTCTGTGTATAAAATCCCTAGATGAACCTTTGATGCTTTGACCTCCTTCACTGTAAACTGTTAGCTGAATTCGAGTCATCGTCCATGCCCGCCAATGTAGGTTCAGCCAGAGAAGAATTATCGAACTGTTATCAAACCTGGTTATATATATATGTTATATATATATATATATATATATATATATATAATATATGTGTTATATATATATATATATACATATACTATATATATATATTCATAAAATACATATATATATATAATATATATATATATATATATATATATATAACACCCCTATATATATATATATATATAAGCATATATATATATATATATATACAGAGACACAAAAATGTCTATTGGATTTTAAATGGGACATGGATTTGATTATTTTATTGGTACGGAATCAAAATTTTTGGTTATTCAGTGACCATGAGTAGCGATTTTATTTTACCTCCTTACAGCTTATCTAATCAGTAATTTTTTGAAGGATTACAATCTATTGACGGTTAACTTATATTAGGACTAGTATTATGTATGTTAAGCATTTTAAGGTTAGTTATCTGTCTAAACTAGCAGCTAACAGTAATAATAATAAGAAATGCATTTCTGGTTCATTTAAAATAAGTACAGAATAAGTTTAATTTTCCTTATCTCAGCAAATATTATTTAACAAATATGTAACGTATTGTATTTTCTTCTAGCATGTCTTGATAAAAGTAGGTATCTTTTGGTAATTCTTTTGATTAGCTTGTTATATATATATATATATATATATATATATATATATATATATATATATATATATATATATGTATATATATATATATATATATATATATATATATATATATATATATATATAAATATAATATATATATATATGTATATATATATATATATATAGTTATTTATCACTACATAATATCTGTATTATATTACCCAGGACCTCATATATGGTTGGTATCCAGCAGTTATATATTCAATGAAAATTACAAGCTTTCCATGACTAACAGTCCTCAATATCAAGTATCTGTAGAATGACAGGACACATATCCAGCTGTATTTTGTATGTGGATGGAGGTGGATTAAAGTCCTTATTCCTGTTATTACCCTTCTTCTCCTGTGTAGCCCCGCCCTCGTGACCTTGTCCTCTCTCTGCCGGCTGCTTCTTCCAGGTGTTCATCTCCCAGGTGGTTTCTTGTTTTTACATTTCCTTTTTTCTATTGTGGCGTATATGATTTTCCTTGATAGGCTGTCTTCAAACCCGCTTCCAGTGTTGCCTGCCATTACATTGTTAGTGCAGGTAATGAAGGCATTCTCTGCAATCAGTTTGGCCGTTTTATTTGTGTTCCTGCACAGAAAATTCATATTTTCCCAATTTATTTTATGGTCTCTTTCCCAACAGTGCTTCAAGACTGCCGACGTGTGATTATAGTGCTTGATGTTTTGTATGTGTTGCTTGCTTCGTTCTTTGCACGATTTGCCGCCTTCGCCAAAGTAACGCTCTTCACATTCTAGACATGCTGCCATATACACCCCCCACCCCTCTTACCTCTTCTCCCTCTACCAACATTTTGTTTCTAACTATTTTATTCCTAATAGCGTTTTTGTAACTGCCTATCAATTTGTAATTATCTAGCTTCCTGCTGACTGGTGTAATAGTGTTGTTGTCTGGGACTGTAATTATTTTCTTCTCTTCCATATGTTCCTTTTCTATCCCTTCCCTCTCCCCAAAAGTTTTTTTCTTGCCTTAATGTTTGCCCGTTCCCACCAATACTTAGGGTATCCTAATTTCCTAAAATTCTCCCTCAGGTGTTCCAGCTCTTCATCCAAAGATTCGGGACTGCAAATCATATAAGCCCTGGCAGCCAACCCTGTCATTGCTCCCATTTTAATTTCTTTCTTATGACTGGAGAACATATATGTGTAAGAATTGGTGTGTGTCTTTTTCTTGTGTACCTTAAATTAGATTTTAAACCTTCCCCTTCCCTCTTTACCAGTACGTCCAAGAGAGAAATTTCTCCCTCCTTCTCTTCTATTGTGAACTTTTATTCGTTCATTTAGTTTATTTATTTTTTCTAGAAACTTATGTAATTCTTCCCTTTCTCCCTTATAGATAATCAAGATGTCATCCACGTATCTTACCCATTTGATGATTTAAGTTCCCTTTATCTAATTTACCCACCTCTTCCTTTTCAAACTATTCCATAAAATGTTAGCCAAAACCGGCGAAAGACTCGAACCCATAGCCACGGTATTTTTTTGGATGTAATGGTTCTCACCCAACTTAGACACATTAACGCTGAGGGCCGTTGACAACAATTTTATCAAAACGTCATGATCTAAGTCATATGTGCAAACCCCTTCCTCCATATTCTTTTTTATTACTTCCACCGTCTTCTTGACTGTGCGTTGGTAAACAGGGAAGTTACATCTAAACTTGCAAATTTATAATCTTTTACGTTAATTTTAGATAATTCTTCTGTAAGGTTCATGTTATGTTTTAGATGCCCTTCAGATACTAAACCCACCCATTTTCCCCTTATGTTGGAAGGAATTTCTCCAGCCTCCTCTGCTGTGATCTCGTCGATGCCACGATCGGTCTAAGCGGGCGCCCTTCCTTGTGTATTTTTGGGATGCCATGAAAATATATGGGATCTCTGCGCTTTCCCAATTTTACTCCATGTTCTAATTCTTTGCTTTGAGTTTGTCTGATTTTTGTCAAAGCTTCCATTACTTTTTTATTAAAATTGTAATACAAAACAGACAATGCAATTTTCCCAAGAAAGAAGGGAAGTAACAAAATCCAGGGAATATATATATATATATAAGAGGATATATTGCATATATAAATATATTATGGACAAAATATATATGTATATATATATATATATATCTTTATATATTAGAACATAGAGTAAAATCAGGCCAGAGAGATCCCATATTTTTAAGTGAAAGTCACCTGTTAGTAAACTGTATTAATGCACAGAACAATTGTGTAGATAAAGTTTATATATATATATATATATATATGTTATATATATATATATATATATATATATATATATTCTATATACATATATATAAAATAAACCCTATATATATATATATATATATATATATATATATATATATATATATATATATATATACATATATATATGAATATATGTATGTATGTAAACCCCCTCTAAATATATGGAATTGATGATTATATATATATATATATATATATATATATATATATATATATATATATATATATATATATATATATATATATATATATATATATATATATATTATATAATATATTATATATATAATATATATATATATATATATATATATATATATAAAAATATATACATATGTACTTTAACTGAATCACGAAAATATGGAACGTGATGATTATATAAATAAGATAAAATATACATATAATACAGTATATACGGTATATATATATATATATATATATATATATTATATATATTTTTTTTTTTTTTTTTTTTTTTTTTATATATACATACTCTAAAATGGCCTTGCAAGATAACCAGGACATACAATACACAAACTAAAAGGAGTGATACAAGGAGCGGAGGGCTCTTTCTCAAAGGGAAGTGCGTGAAACACGTGGATACAAAAATATTTATATTCTCATAACACACAAGATCAAAGGGAAAATGAACTGAAACACGTTAAATTGCTGTTGCAGAAGTCCTCCCGAAGGGGGAAGCTTGGGAATGCCAGGAACACGGACCAAGAGAATTCTGCTACGATCGTCCTTCTGAAAAACGATATGAGGACCCAGGTTACAAATCTAATGCTGGAATTTGGGGAATGAATTACTCGGGTGTGCGCTGAGGGCGCCAATGACTTCCCTGAGTTGTTACTTGTGACTCAGAGCAAGGGAGGCAGTGAACACGTGGCTGGGATTGAACCAAGAAGCATCACGGAATACCAAGTTATAGGCCCAAAGTTTAATAAATGCACAAGGGCGAAGTAACGTGACTAAGCAACTCGTTCTGGGTACTTTTACCACATTGTAGGGGAGTAAGGCTGACGTCGGCGTCCAGCGGCGTCTTCTGCCAGGTCCACATGTGTGCGTCGACAAAGGGCCTCCTCACCAAGGAACCGCTTTTCAAGTCGTAGGTTGGGGCGTTAAAGGGCGCCCTTGTGATGAGGAAAGGCCGCAGCTGAGTTCCCACGCTTTGGGATCTTACGAATCCCCACTTGCAATCTTCGATGGCCCGTGGGTGGGGGCACGGAGCAGTGGCTGTTAACTTCCCACGTGGCGACGAGGGAAGGAAGGGCGGGGGCGAGGTCTACACTCGTGACCTCTCGGCTTAAACTTCCGACTGTGTGTGAAGAAGGAGCTTCTTGCGTCCTGACCTTTTATTGCTTCTGGACAGGGGTGGGGGGGGCAATGTCCTGACCAAAGAAAACGGCTGACGCTTTCCTGTACCCAAAGAAAACGGCGCAAGCCAGCTTTCTGCCCCAGGCGAGGATTGAATCTTGAGCGTCTCTTATAACCCACTTCCACTGGTTGAAACTACCCGAACCAGAATCCACTACCTCCAGGTTCAAAATAGACAGAGGCCTATCTATCGGCCGAGCAAAGCAGAAAGGCGGGCGCTTTCATAGCGTATTTTTGGCGCTAACTTTACAATAATATATATATATATATATATATATATATATATATATATATATATATATATATATATATATGTATATATGTGTGTGTGTGTGTGTGTGTGTGTGTGTGTGTGTATTGTAAGGCTTAGTGCTTGTTTTGTGTATGGAACGATTGTTTCCTTGTTGTGGGTGCCTCCTTTCCGGTGGTGCTTATTTTTATTTTGTGTTTTAGAGTTTACGTCTGTTGCTTTCTGTCGGCAGAACGTTAGTCAAGTTTGGGCAGCCATCGACCTGGACTTGTTTAATAGCAGGTAGTTGTTACCTGTTGTCTTCGATAGTTTTTGATGATAAATACAGCCAAGTTATCGAGGATGAGTTGGTGGCTCAACCTTAGTCACCAGTGGAGAGGGGGCATTCCTCTGAGACAGCAGCGTGGCTGTTTTACTGACTCCATTGTGATCATGTGTGTTTCGAGGAGATATTCCTGCTTGCCGCCACATTGTGTTTTCGATGATTTCACGGCAGTAGTTTGATGGTCGTCCTCGGTGACCTTTCATGCTGGTCATGACATCTCTAGATGGATGTAATGTTTTTGTACTGTATGAAGATTGTGATTATTATATTAGTATTATTCATGATACTTTAGTTTATGATTATTACGGATTTGATATTTGCTGCTTTATTGATTTTAGAGATGTTTGTATATTGCTATGGCTAATTGGTTATAACGTGAATTATGTCTATTATTATTTATGCCGTCTTTATTGTTTATTATTGTTTGATATAGCTGAAAATGTTGTTCACTTTTATATAGTATTTGCTACTTTTGCTGTGATGGTACTGTTTATTTAAAGTAACTTTAATTTTGCTATATATATATATACATTTGTGTATATATATATATATATATATATAAATATATAAATATAAATATAT
>NC_089796.1:33207909-33212909 GCF_040412425.1 Macrobrachium rosenbergii | reverse complement strand
TTTAACAAAAGGATTCTAATACTGGGGCAAATATACAAAATTCCATGGATTAACATCTCAGGTGATGCCACTGGAGGTTTAAAAAAACATATATCTTCAGCAGTCAATAGATGGCGTAGAGTGTAGGGACTGCAGTAACTCCTAGATGGCACTGAAGATAATTGGCAGGATAGCGGACGAAAGAATTCTCAAAATTCATATTATGGCTGTAACTTTCTTTTATAAAGCTAGATTCAATGATATTCCTTTGCAGTGTGTTATTAGAATATACAATCCTTTTTGCCCCTTCCCAATTGATAGCATGATTGTTCTCACTAACATGAAAAAAAATTCCACTGTTCCCTTGTGCATATCTCACACACTGCTTATGCTGTTCTATTCTCTTTTCCAGTGCTTTACCCGTTTGGCCAATATAAAAGTTGTCACAAGACTTAGCTGAGTGAGTATTATATACACACCCTTTTAGTTATTGTGGGAAGTTCTTGATAAGTACATGTTTCATTGTTTTATTGTTCTTAAATGTGAAATTAATACCCAAAATTTTAAGAAGATGGTGGATATCTTTCATATTATTATTATAAGGCAGTATACAAATTTTGTGTTGTATGTTCTTTTTACTTTGATACATAGTCTTTTTGCCGCTCTAAACCAAAAAGAATTTTGAAGATCTTGATGAGAAAAAGAAGACATTTGAAGCCTCATTACCAGATTGGAGAGATTCCCTCCGTGAATATTGTCGTGATGATGAGGAGTCATGTATCGAAACTGAAACAAATAATGACAATAAAATGAAACTGTTGATTGAAAGAAGCCTTTTGGACCAACAACGCCAATCATGAATGTGTCATCAATTTTATCAAACAAACAGCTGGATAGAGAATCCGTAACTATTTAAAATGAGCACCTGCTTTAGGCTACGGCTTAAACTTTGCTTTATCTACTGGCGGAAGGAACAGTGTGGAAATTACTAAAGGACTGCATTTGCAATTTGCAAAAATATAGTGATTTAAAGAGTGAAGAAGTGAACATAGTTAAGTGAGTGATTTATGGAAATATGAAGACATCAGACACCACAAACGTCCCCAAAAGATTTATGGTTGCTATCAATGAACTGGAAAAAGCTAACAATATACACATAACAAAGCAGATAAATCAGGTGCGCTTGTAATTTTAAATAAAGTGAATATATAGAAAAATGCAAAATCTTTTGGGTGATGATAGGCACATATAAAGAATTAAATAAAGAACCCGATAGACAGTGTGAAACAATGGTTTCAATAGGAAAATGAAAAACCTGTTAAAAGGTAACGAAAGTCTTATAAAGAAGTTGTGTGTGACCTCTCCATCGCTACCATACATGTGTGGCACAATAAAAACCCATAAACAAACTTTCCTGACAGGCCAATTATGAGTTCAGTTGGTTGCATCATAAATCTAGTTGAAGTACCTTGTGGATATTCTCAACCCATTGGTAGGTACCATCTCAAATGCTAATATCACGAATAATGTGGACCTGATAAATAAACTAAATAGAGTACAGATTAAAAGTGAATCCAGGCTTGTTAGTTTTTGATGTTGTATCACCATACACAAAGGTGCCTATTGATGATCTGATGGCGTTTTTATCGGAATTGTTAGAGAACACACAGCTGGATATCCCATTTTCTAAAAAGTACTTCAATTGAACTGATTAAATTATGTGAAAGAATGTAAATTTGAATTTAATGGTAAATTTTACTCACAAAATTTCAATGGTATGGCAATAGGAAACCCTCTATCCCTAGTATTAAGTAACATATATATGGAATTTTTTGAAAAGAAAATATTAAACAACATAATTCCACACAATGTAACATGGTTTAGGTATGTTGACGACATAATTTGTGAATGGCCAGGAAACGAAGATGTAAATAACTTTTTTGCCAAGTTAAATCAATTAGTACCATCAATTAAAATCACTAAGGAAATGGAAAATGATGGGTGCTTAGCTTTTTTGGATGTCCTCATACGAAGAAATAGTAGTGGGTTTAAATACAGTGTGCATAGAAAATACGCAAATATTTCTTCCTATGTGCATTTCTATTCTGGACAAAGCAGTAAAGTTAAAAAATCAGTGTTTTCATCCATGTTTTTAAGAGCATTAGGTGTATGTAGCCCTGAATACATCGATGAGGCAAAAAAGACTATGCATCAAAACCAAAAAGAACCTTACAACACAAAAAATTCGCTTGTACTGCCTTATAATAATAGTATGAAAGATATCCCTCATCATCTTAAGAATTTTGGTGTTAATGTTGCATTTAAGAACAATAAAACAATGAAGCATGTACTTATCAAGAACTTCCCTGATAGTACTAAAGGGTGTGTATATAAAATTCCTTGCAAGTCTTGTGACAACTTTTATATTGGCCAAACGGGTAAAGCACTGGAAAAGAGAATAGAACAGCATAAGCAGTGTGTGAGATATGCACAAGGGAACAGTGATATTTTTGTACATGTTCGTGAGAACAATCATGCTATCAATTGGGAAGGGGCAAAAAGGATTGTATATTCTAATAACACACTGGAAAGGAATATAATTGAATCTAGCTTTATAAAAGAAAGTTACAGCCATAATATGAATATCAGTCAAGGGATGTATAAACACGATCCTTTAATATCAAAAGAAATTTGTAAATTGTTTAAATTTTAAGGTAGGCCATAGAGATGTATGAAAATAAGATTATCATATTTGTAAACACAGTACGGGGGCAGCAGTGCTTATGACTTTCCCAAACTCCGCCTCACTGACACCTGTCAGATGTGGATCTGTTGTCGCCTATGGCCGGTATGTTCATCAATATTGTCCCCTGAGAGTATATTGTGATTTTTAGCCAAATGAGTTTTGAAGGCCACTCCTACCTTGACACCGGCCGGTGGGTGGATATGTAGTCTCTAACGGTTGTGTATGTTCATCAGTACTGTTCCTGTAGTATATATGCCTGTATTTGTGACTTCTAATACTCTGTATCAGTCCTTCGTCAATGGCTTGAAAATAAAGTCGAAACTGGTCAGGACCTACACCCTGTCTCTTATTTTTTACCTGTGGTAATGTGTGATAAACGAGTCACGTACAAAAGGGATTATAACCATATATATATATATATGTACATGTATGTATATATATATATATATATATATATATATATATATATATATATATATATATAATATATATATATATATATATATATATATATATATAAATATATATATATATATAAATATATATATAAATATATATATATATATATATATATATATATATATATATATATATATATATATATATAAATATCATATATATATAAATTGAAATTGGCAGAGTTTCATGATTTTTTTTTCGATCACCTGCCTGACGCACGATTCATGCCTGATTAATATATTTTTCTGTTCGAAGATGGAAAAAATCTTATGTAATGGCGTTAAAAACAGTCACTGTAATGCAAAACTATTTTCCATATAACAAAATTCACGTGAACGAAACGAAGTGATAAAAAACGTCGACTCACAACCACTGCCATAATACAGTCCTGCCACATTTCCACAGCACTGACTTCGTGGGAGATTAAATTTTAAAGTCATTTAACCCATAGCTTTCCTTCAGAGTCTAAAGATCATTTCCTGTAACTTCCCTAAGTTGATCACAATAATTTTTTACATTTACTAAAACAATTTTAAATAGATTTAAGCTACCATAATTACATGGAACCCTAAAGCTGCTGCTGTCACTCTGATGTCTGCATTCGACGTGTAAATCAAGACATTTCTGGCTCGATCAACTTCTGCTGCTTCATGATTCGGCGCCAACAACCATTCTTTGATCGCTTTTTATTCAGTCATTTTTATATAAAAAGATGTATAAATATGTAAATGGCCGAGGATATAGGACAATGAATCATAAAACATTAGAAAATAATATATCTGACCACAATAAACCTCTAAAAAGAGTGTGAACATTTTTTCCATACTTGGTGTGGCATACCGTAAATGAAGACCCCACTTCTGCATTAAAGCTCAACTGGAGGCTTCAACAATAGGGAGACAGCTTACCAAGTATAGCAAAATCTGTCACATTTCCATATTTCATGTTCAACAATTTAGGAGAACTATTCTATCACTAGCAGTATCAAATGGTAAAAATATATCATATATTATCATTAATAATATAAAGTTCATGGTAGTGGAACGATTCCATTTGTTAAATTTTACAGAAAATTTATATATAATAACTCATGTTTGGAATAATATGTAATATATATATATATATATAATATATATATATTTATATATATATATATATATATATATATATATATATATATATATATAGGTTTATAATATATATATATATATATATATATATATATATATATATATATATATATATATATATATATATATATATATATATATATATATATATATATATATATATATATATATATATTATATATATATATATATATATATATATATATATATATATATATATATATATATATATATATATATGGTTTTAATAATGACCTTAATAATGTGAACTTGCGACCTCACTATTGTTATCGATGTCGTGATTTATCGGTCAAACTCAGCTGCTTTGTCACGCCATTCACGTTCACGATGGATCCTCTGCCTGGCAAAGAAACATCCCCTGCCCAGCGAAAGACAATTATTTCACTGCTTTTGGTGTAAGTTCCTGTTAGAGAGATATCAAGAAGGCTTAATATACCGAGGAGAACCATACATAGATGGATCAAATTGTTTAGAGAACAGCAAAGTTTAGAAAATAGGCCTAGAAGTGGAACTCCCCGAATCACCAGAAGAGAGCAAGACAATATGATTGTTGCAGCTGTCAAAGAACAACCCCTGTTTACACCAGTTGCTGTAAAACTGCAGCTTGAACTGCAAATATGTTTGCAGACTGTGCGGAATAGACTGCATGGGGCAGGAATGCATCA
>NC_089796.1:33037909-33202909 GCF_040412425.1 Macrobrachium rosenbergii | reverse complement strand
AGCATTTAATTACTAATCACGTACCACCACCAAAGGCATCAACACATACACATAGCACACATTGTTTAGCATTAAAATCACCACCAGTCCACCACCAAAAGCATTAACACACACCAAGCATAATTGAGTTAGACAGGGCTATACTTATCTGTCAGTGTGAAGACCTGTTAACAAAATACTCATTAAATTAATATCAATTCATTTATGGAAAATTTTCAGCAGTTTTCTGCTTTTACGTAATTTCTTTCCTTTGGATGCTTTATTCTTAATTTTCAATTGATATTTTAGTCTCATTGTAACATACAATTGCTTCATAAACTGTACACTTTGAGAACAATAAAGGATAGTACATAGCAGTAAACAAGCTGCTTACAAGCAGATGGGCTGACACACTAATGTGCTCACCTCGTGTTGTCGTTTGGAAAAGAGTAGAAGGCCACATCTTTGTTTTTGCATACTTTGTACAGTTAATGGCAGAACACTGTTCCTTTTGATCCAGAGGTTTTCTTGGTGTGGCCTGTGTAGTGTAAATGATCTATGGAGAGATAATTTGGTGTAGACTCGGCTGCAGTGACGGAATGATACGTCTTTAGCAACCTCCAGTTACACATAATCAAAATGGCCACCGGCGCCCAGCCAGTTACAATGCAGCGCATAGGAAGTCGGCCCTCTCTATGGTTCTCTCTGCTGTAGACCTGTTGGAGGGGACCGACGAGCCCCTAACCTCCTCTCCCTCCCCAGTGCCTCCGGTGGAAGATAGATCTTCAGCGACGATCACCAGCCCTCGTGAGTCTTCCGACCCTATCTCTCACCCCAAAAAAAAAACCGTCGTGTATGAAGATGTGATTGATCATGAGGGGATTGGGGGCTGGCAGACACAAACAAGTGAAAAAAAGAAAAGAATATCTCGATTGTCCGCTGAACCGAACCCCAACATTTGTGAATCACCTCGCCCGAAACCTGAGAAGAGATGTCATTTTGTGATTCACAATTTACGCTCAACGGTGAAGCTAGACGCCATAGTAGAGAGAGTCAAGTTTCTCACGGGCTCTGACCTTCTTATCTCCCACGAACTCCCATGCAAAATTAAACATAAAGTGGCCTACATGATTACCTGCCTATTTCACCACCTCGATGTTCTTAAAGGCGAGATTTTCGGTCCTAACATAAAAGTCTCAAGATACAACCTAATCTGGGACCAACCTCCCCCAGGGAAACTTACTGACACCCCAAGTAGGGGTTCAGGCGTAGACTCGCCTTCTACCACAAGTACCAGCCATCCTCCCAAACCGAGTGAATGCCAGCCTCGCTGGCCAGCACCCCATCCACCCAAATGATCAACTCATTCATTTCCCATCTTCGTGAGTTGCCATGGATACACTAGATATAATTTCTTCGAATATTTATGGCCTCAAGCGGAACATTCCTCCCTTAAACATGTTCTGCAAAAACTTCAAAGGCATCATTGCATTACAAGAAACGCTCCTCTGGCCTCATGACCTTGCCATCTGTGATTCAGTGCATGAGGACTTCAGAGTTTTCTCGACCTCATCGATGCAAGTTACAGATCATATCGTAGCCGGTCGCCCGAAACGTGGCCTTTCTTTCCTGTGGCACAAATCGATAGACAATATGGTGAATGAGTTGACCTATAGGAGTGATAGATTGCTGAGGCTTCAAGTGACAGCAGGGGACTCTAAGATCCTAATAATTAATGTTTATATACCCTGGGAAAAGAACAATAATTTTTATCAGTACTGCATGATCCTAGGTGAGTTACACAGCATTATTCACGATTCTACTGCTAATTATAGGCCTATTTGTATAATTGGGGACTTTAATGCTCACCCCACAAAACAATTTTATAACGAACTTACTCACTTCTGTCAAAATCACGCTCTCCGAATTAGCAATGTAATGCTCCTCCCTCCCTCCTCCTATACCTATGTACAAAACAGAACGGACACAGTTACAACCTCCTGGCTGGACCACTGCATCACGTCCCCTCAACTTCATGATTCTAATGTGACCTGCAACATTCGCTACGATCTTGCAATGGGCTATGGTCACATCCCCTCACAGGTATCATTCAGTACCCCATCCCTCCATACCATCAAACCCTAACTGATCACCCACCTGCTGTTAACTGGGATTTTAAAAACCAACAGAAAACTAGATCCTTTAGCGAAACCATGGAAACCAGGCTGCAGTCAATACCTCAACCGGCAGACGCCTTACTGTGCACTTACCCAAAATGTAGAGACGAACATCACAGGAGAGATATGAAAGAATTCTATTCGAATGTAATTTCAGCTATACTCGCCTCCGGCAGGGATACCTGTAGATCTCGCCAAGGCAACTCTCGTAATATACCTGGATGGAATGACTTGGTTCAAGATCTTTATACATATTCACGAGAAATGTTTCTACTATGGAGGCAAAATGGTAGCCCGAGGGAAGGACATTTAGCACTGCTAATGAGACAGGCGAGAGCACAGTCCAAACATGCCCTTATGCACTGCAGACTGGATGAAAAGCAACTAAGAGCTGATGCGATGTCTAGAAAATTAGAATCTGGCAAATACCCCATCTTTGGAAGGACATTCAATCCCTAAATCCCAAAACTAAAAAGCTATCACAGAGAGTAGGAGAAGCCGTCAGTGACGAGGCTATCGCAAGAATGTTGGGTGATCACTTCAGCACTATCCTGAATTGAATAAATGATCAAGACTCCAGCAGTGATGTAAATAACCTCCTTACTGATAACATTCAGTTTCATTTCGCCGATCGTATTACGCCAGGTAACATCAGCGATGGCATAAACAACGTACCTAATAATAAATTGCCAGGCTGAGATGGTCTGCCTGCTGAAGCTTTCAAATTCTGCCATCCGATAATTTACATTTTGCTAGCTGCTCTATTCAGTGCGTGCATAATTCACCAGTTTCTCCCAGACTCCCTACTCTTAGTTCATTTAATACCATTATTAAAAACAAGTTAAAGGATGCAGCTGACCCTGGCAATTATCGCCCGATTGCAGTTACTACAATTGCTTTGAAGATACTTGAGTCTGTTCTTCTAGTAAGACTTCTCCCCTTTCTACACACTACTGACAACCAGTTCGGCTTTGAAGCAAACCACTCAACTAAATCGACACCTGCATCTACTTCCTGAAAGAATTGCTGAACTATTACCTATCATCAGCCTCTCCTGTTTTCTTATGTTTTGTAGATATGAGAAAAGCATTTGACAGAGTAAACTACCTGAAGCTGCACAAACGTGGCACACCTCTGTATCTAATTGGCATCTTATGTTGTTGGTTCTCCACACAGCAATTCTGTGTTAAATGGGGTAATGTACTGTCGTACGCCTTCGGCTCCCTTAACGGGCTCTGGCAAGGGGGCATACCTGTTTAACACGTATCTGTGTACGTTAATATCAAACTGAACTCACTCCCAATCGGATGCACCATCAACGAAACAACAATAAACAACCTCTGTTACGCCGACGATATGGTTCTGATTTCCCCATCAGTGCAAGGTCTCCAGCGACTCGTCGACACCTGCCGCCAATATGCAGAGGAATTTGATATCCTATACAACGAAACCAAGACCCAGTGTATGTCGCTGCTCCCGAGATCGCTTAAGCATATTGCAGAACCACTAATTTTCCTCGGAAATCATCGTCTGGAATTCGTGCATGAATTTCCGTATCTGGGCCACATTATCACGGACGCCCTAAAAGATACGGCAGACAGAACAGAGACGTCGTAAACTGTGTGCAACTGGCAACATGATTGCAAGAAGATTTGCCTTCTGTCACCGAGAAACGAAACTGCTGCTCTTCCGCTCGTACTGCTACAATATATATGGGTCGTTCCCTTTGGACGAACTATACCCGAGAGACCATGAGACGTATCACTGTTGTTCACAATGACATTCTGAGACGCCTCACAAACACTCCTCGCTATCACTCCGCCACGCAGATGTTCATAGAAAACCGCCTGGGTAATTTGAAAATCATTGTGAGGCGAACAATGTCCAGTCTGATCACCCGACTGAGAAACAGCAGCAATTCGCTCATACAAACATCCTGAGCAGTGAGGCAAGAAGAAGATCTAATTTGTGGGAAAGATGGAACAGTGAGGCGTCTGTTCCTTAAATGCCTTATTCTCTATTTCTGCAAGTATGAAGTGTCATCTCCAGAATCTGTCATTATTATTATTATTATTATTATTATTATTATTATTATTATTATTATTATTATTATTATTATTATTATATTTCTACGTTTCTCATTATTTTTGGTATTTTTGCTTATTATTATTACTGTGATTAATATCATTGTAGAGTTTTGCAATTTTCAATATTCGTATTTAGCCTTCTGGACCTGACTTCTGTAACCACCTAAGGTCCCCAGATGGAAATTAATCGTCTGCAATCTGTAATTTTTATTGTTATCATTTTTTTTTATTCTCCATATAATTACTATCATTACCATTATTATGAATTCTATTTTTTCTGCTTCTTCAGCAACTGTGTGAATACTGCCGATAACTATTTTTATCATGTTACTTTATGTATCTGGATTGTGTGTTTTGTATTTGTATATTCCATGTATATGGCCCGGAGCTGCAATTAAGATTATTATTATTATTATTATTATTATTATTATTATTATATGTATATTATATTGTATATATGTATATATATATATATATATATATATATATATATATATATATATATATATATATATATATATATATATATATATATATATATATATATATATATATATATATATATATATATATATATATATATATATATACATACATATATATATATATATATATATATATATATATATATATATATATATATATATATATATATATATATATATATATATATATATATATATATATATATATATATATATAATGTGTGTGTTCTGCTTTCTCTCTATTTTATAATTCTCTTCTTGACTACACCCTGATATCAGTTTTCTAAATGTCAATTGAAATTTACCTTCCATGCTGTTACAACTGACATAACGCACATTATTATTATTATTATTATTATTATTATTATTATTATTATTATTATTATTATTATTATTATTATTATTATTATTATTGCTAAGAAATTCACGAAATTCACAATCTGTGTAATAAAAATCCACAATTATATAGTAAATATATTAGTTGTTTTTTTTTTTTTATCTTAACGTTAACACTGACGAGGAACACAGTTCAAGTGTCTGAAATTCTTTGTTTATTTTACATAGTGATATATTTACTATATAATTGTGGATTTTTATCACAAAATATTATTATTATTATTATTATTATTATTATTATTATTATTATTATTATTATTATTATTATTTATTATTATTATTATTATTATTATTATTACAAAATAAAGTAACCTGATAACCCTGCATATTTTAAATATAAATTGCTTCGTCTTTTCGTAATAAAAAAAAATAATGAAAATTAATCATTTCATTAATCCGATTCGGTTAAACCTATGCAAGCTATAAAGGATATAAAAGAATTTCGCTAAAGTTCGTAGCCTCTTGGTTTCATTGTATAATGGTCAGCTGTTTTTATTTTTTTATATATATAAACTAAATACAGATGCTTTGACTGAAATGCATAACTGTTGTCTTTATATAATCTGTAGGTCATGAAAGCCGCACCAGATGGCCTTAGACTAATCTAATAATGTTAACATATAATTTATGGGCCATTTAGGTCTATGCGGGTGACTTGGTTCCTAGTCAGTCATATTAAAATGCAATACAAATTGTTGACCATTACATTCCTAGAAGGCTTATTCTACTATCTTGCTGTGTTAACATGTAAACCTTTTTATTTAGTTTTCTGTAAAAGAAAACTGTTGAGATGGCTTTGTCTGTTCGTCCGCGCTTTTTCTGTCCTCCCCAATTCATAAAATCTATTGAGGCTAAGGGCTGTAAATTGCTATGTTGATCATCTACCCTCCAACCATCAAACATATCAAATTGCAGCCATCTAGCCTCAGTTGTTTTGATTTTATTTAAGGTTACAGTTAGCCATGATCGTGAGTCTGGTACCACTCTAGGTGCTAACAACTTAGGCCACCACCGGGCCGTGGCTGAAAGTTTCATGGGTTGCGGCTGAGAGTTTCATGGGCCGTAGCTGAGAATTTCATACAGCATTATACACTGTACAGAAAAGTTTTTTTACTTGTTTTTTGTTAACTTCACCGAAATGTAAGAGTTGATGGACATTCGCCAGTGATGGTGTCGGGAAGGCACTCTCCGGGTGTAATTCCCGTGTCTATATTGTAAGAGCAGTTTATCGGCACAATAAATTTGTGAGCTTTTTAGTGAAAAATTTTCATCAAAATCCTTTTCTTCAATTTAAGGAGAATTCATATGCACATTGCTGTGTATATTGTCATAAGTCAGTTTCATCATTAACAGATAATTGCAAGGTAGGATTTGTGTTCATACAAATTGTATGAATTGTAAACAATGGAAATAGGAGTTATTTGGAACGGCTTGTATTTGAAATGTAACAATGAATCATTTTCATGGTCAGAAAAATTTAACAGCTTTTACTTACGCAAACATGGCACCGTTTATTAACAACCACTGAAAAACAGCATCAAATTTGGATGGAAACGAGAAAGGACTCCCTATAATAACAATGGCGCTGAGAATGCTCACCATCTGAGTGAATCCAATATGACAGAGAAATAGAGGGGGCAAGGGAAAGAGACAGAGTATGCGTGAGAGAGCGCAGAGGCGGGGGTTAGTTTTTCTGTGTACCCATTGTTCCATCCGCGTCAAGACTTTAGCTGCAGTCTGTACTTGAGGAGCAGGAAGCTGAGCCAGCATAAATGCTAGTTTGTTCACAGTCACAAACAGTTACAGTTCCGCACCGGGCCAAAAACTTGAGAGATCAAACATTTATTCAGGTCTTCGGCTTTTTAAGTTTATATTTCCTCTTATATCCACGTTATTAATTATAGTTATCCTCGAGATCTAGGTTAACAGACGAATTTTGTATCACACCAAATAATTACGGTGCACTGGTGGTGAACAAGCACTTACACCAATTAATCCACTGGCTTTTACACATCATTATGAATAACTGACATATGCACGGAGCAGCTGAAGTTCACTGCAAACTTCAGTAACGGTTTACTTGATTTGCAGGACATATTCGTTGAAGCCTAGTTACGAGATGCCCAAAGAGCAAGGGCTCGTGCTGGTACAAGGCCAGCTAAATCTGTAACGACAACAGAGGTTCAAATGTGGGTCCCCATCATCCAGTATTATAAGTCAGTCGTCTACAGTGATCACGGTCATACTTGGCATAGATTTCTACTGAATTCTTGTGCGTACAGTACAGGGTTTGGTACGGTTTCATACGGATGTGGATCCGGTTGTTCCAGGGCTTCTGGCATGTCTGCAGAAACCCACTGACGGTTACTTACGGCGGTAATTAGGGTAAGTCCGATTACAGTAGGAAAATGCATGATATAATGTGGTCACAGGAACGTACATAGTATATGACCGTTGACCCAGCTTGGCTTTCGGTGTGGGAGGGATAACGGGGATAACGGCAGGGACAGATAGGGTGGAGTTAGGGAAAATGACTATTTCAGTAGGGTTGGCCGAGGTTTGATCTACTGTAAAAGTGGTTGGTTTCGTATATAAAGAGAGAATAAAATTTAGATTGTTTGTCATATTGTTTATGCAGCGACGGAGTAAATGGGTTGAAATAAATCTAGGATAAAGTCTAGCAAATTGAAATGGCTGTATCTAACCAGACGATGCCATGACCCAAAGAATGAGCTAAATCAAGTGATACAGCAGAAAGTGATCTTGCCATATCAGAGTTTCTACAAGGTATGATGATACCGTAAAACTGCCCTTGGGAGAATTTTGCACAGTTTGGAGTTGATTCTTGGTGCTATTATGAAGAGGTTCAATCTCTCTCTCTCTCTCTCTCTCTCTCTCTCTCTCTCTCTCTCTCTCTCTCTCTCTCTCTCTCTCTCTCTCTCTCTCTCTCTATATATATATATATATATATATATATATATATATATATATATATATATATATATATATATATATATATAAAACACATTACCTGACCGGTTTCGACTTTATCTCCAAGCCATTGACGAAGGACTAATACATAGTGTTAGAAATCGTAATACATATATACTACAGAGACAGTACTGACGAACATACACAACCAGTTGAGATTACAGATCCACCACTGACACATGCCAAATGAGGAGTGGCTTCCAGATTCTTTAGAGCTAGTGGTACAAATCATAATATACTCTCAAGGGACACTACCGACAAACATACAGACCATAAGAGACTTTGTTTACTTTATGACAATCCTTTTTCCATACATCTCTACTGCCTTCCTCAAAATTTAAACATTTTACAAATTTCTTTTGAAATTATATGATCAAGTTTATACATGCCTTCACTGATATTCATATTATGACCATAACTTTCTTTTGATATTCTTCTCCAATGCAATATTAGAATACACTGTCTCTTTTGGCCCTTCCCAGTTGATAGCATCATTGTTCTCACTAGCATGTACAAAAATTCCACTGTTCTTCCTTCTGTGCATATCTCACACGTCTTTTAAGCTGTTCTATTTTCTTTTCCTGTGCTTTACCAATTTGACCAATTAAAAGTTTTCACAAGACTTACACAGAATTTTATATACACTTCCTTTAGTATTGTCGGGAGAGTGCTTTATAAGTACATGTTTTATTGAAAAATCATCCTTGAATGCGACAGTAACACCAAAATTCTTAAGAAGATGGGGATTTCTTTCATATTATGATTATGTGGTGGTACAAGCAAATTTTTTGTGTTACAAGGTTCTTTTTTGTTTTGATAGAGAGTCTTTTTTGCCGCTTCTAATGCATTGTCTAATACACTGTCAGGATATTCCAATTTCTTGTCTGTATTTCTAATCTTATCTATTTCATCATCAACACATTTAGGGCTACATATATGTAATGCTCTTAAAAACAGATATGAACACTGATTCCTTAACCTTACTACTTTGACCAGAATAATTATGCACATGGAAAGACATTAGTGGGTTTTAAAACGTATTAGGCAATCCAAAAAGAGGTAGGCACCCATCCTTTCTATTTCCATTAATAAATATAATTGATGGCACTAATTCCAAGATCATTGATAACCAAATCCTTATTAAAATTAGAAGATCAACTGTTCTGTGAAATCCAACATGCTGAATTGGAAAAACATATTAACACAAGATACTGGAAACTAAAGAGTTTTTAAGACATTTTGAAGTCGTAGTACCACCTGAGCGGAAAGATCTCTTACGTGAATATTGCTATGAGAAAATGAGGAGAAGAGAATGTTTCGTCAACTTATCAAACCAACACCTGGATTGAAATGTGATCAGTGCCATAAGCTATGGTTTAAATTTTGCTTTATCAACTGGCGGTATGAACAGTGTCCAAATTGCCAAAGGACTGTGCAATCTGGAAAAAATATAGTGATCTTCCTAGAGAAGAAGTAAACATAGTTAAGGGAGTGATCTATGGGAATATGAAAAAGTCAGACTCCCCGAAGATTTATGGTTGGTATAAAGATAAAAATATTCACATGACGAAACCGGACAAATCAGTTGCTCTTGTAATTTTAAATAGAACTGAATATATAGTAAAAATGAAGTATGCGAATAGTGACTTTAGTAGGAAAGTGAAAAGCCGTTAAAAGATGTTACAACCTTGTAAAACAGTTGTGTGACCTCGCCATCGCTACCGCATATGTATAGTAGAATAAAAAACTTACGAAACAATTTTCCCCCCAGGGCAATTATCAGCTCAGTTGGTTCCGCAGCTTACAGTCCAACCAAGTACCTAGTGAATATTCTTAACCCATATGTTGGTACCATCTCTGATGTCAATGTCAAGAATAATGTGGACCTGATAAACAGACTAAATAATATACAGATTAATAATATTAAATCCAGGTTTGTCAGTTTTGATATGACACCACTATTCACGAAGGTGCCAATTGACGATCGACTGAAGTTTTTATTGGAATTGTTAGAGAACAGGCAGTAGGATATCCCATTTCCTAAGAATGTTTTAAATGAATTGATTAAATTAGGTGTAAAAGAATGTAAATTTTACTCACAAGATTTTGGTATGGCGATGGGAAACCCTCTGCCACCCAGTGTTTATCAATTTGATTATGGAAGTTTTTGAAAAGCAAATATTAAACAAAACCAATCCAAAAAATGTAGCATGGTTCAAGAATGTTGACGACATGATTCGTGTATGGCCAAGGAACGAAAATGCAAATAACTTTTTTTTTGTCAAATTAAATCAATTAGTACCAACAGTTACTATGGAAATGGAAAAGGATGGATGTCTACCCGTTTTGTATTGCCTAATACTTAGAAATAGTAATGGGTTTAACTACAATGTTTAAAGAAAACCTACTAATAATTCTTCCTATGTGCATTTTTGTTCGGGTCAAAGGAGTAAGGATAAGAAAATCAGTGTTCACATCTATGTTTTTACGAGCATTACGTATATGTTGCCCTGAATATCTTTATGACAAAATGTACAACATTAGGAATACAGACAAGAAGCTGAAATATCCTGACAATGTATCAGACAAGGCATTGGAAGCGGCAAAAAAGAGTCTGTATCAAAAGGAAAAAGAACCTTATAATAAAAAAATTTGCTTCTACTGCAATATAATAATAGTATGAAAGATATTCCCCAACCTCTCAACAATCTTGGTGCTTATGATGCATTCAGGAATAATAAAATTATAAAACATGAATTTTTAAAGAACTCTCCCGACAGTACTAAAGGAGTTGCATATAAAATTCCATGTAAGTCTTGTAACAACTTTTATAATGGTCAAACGGGTGAAGCACTGGAAAAGAAAATAGAACAGCACGGAAAATGTGTGAAATATGCTCAGGTAAATAGCTGAAATTTTTGTACAAGTTGGTGAGAACAATCATGCTATCAACTGGGAATGGACAAAAAGGACAGTGTATTCCAATAATGCACTGGGAAGAAAATTTATTATTGAATCTAGCTTTATAAATGAAAGTCATGGCCATAATGTGAATATTAGCGAAGGCATGTATAAACTTGATCATATAATTTCAAAATAAATTTGTAAAGTGTTGAAATTTTAAGGAAGACAGTAGAGATGTATGGAGAAGGGATTATCATTATTGTAAACACAGTACAGAGGCAGTATTACTAATGGGTTCCCCCTTCCCCGAATCACGTGTTAAAATTATTATAATCTCTCTCTCTCTCTCTCTCTCTCTCTCTCTCTCTCTCTCTCTCACACACACACACACACACACACACACACACACATACATACATACATACATACATATATAAAATATATATATATATATATATATATATATATATATATATATATATATATATATATATATATATATATATATATATATATATATATATATATATATATATATATATATATATATACAGAGAAATTAAGCTTAATCTCTGTTCATTTATCATCCTTGTCAATGTTCCCTGCCTCTCCTTATTTTGTCCAAGTACCTAAGTTAATCCTGGACAGCTGGTCCTTACCTGAAAGAGCTAATCAAAATGTAATAACAATTCTGTGCTTTAAAATGGTTATTTACTCCTTCAATCTTAGTTGTTGTTTATAGAATGGAGTATTCTTTTTAATCTTTAGTTCCACCCAAGGCGGATTAATTGAAAATGGTCTTGAAAGAAATTCTAATCATGTTTATGCTTGTTTCTTTTCCACAAGATGATTTTTGTTTTGCGTATTTTTTTTTATATAAGATGTGTGAAAATCTTCCTACGTTTATCTGCATCCTTTTGATGTAGATGTACTAGTTCTACTAAAGTCAAGACAGCTAAGCTTACTGAAAATATTTGGATAACGTAATCCTCCCAATGTCGGTTTGTAGCCCTGCTTGTTTCATGTTAAGTAAGGTCAGGGAGAGAAAATGTTAAGAAAAAAAAAAACTTTTATTTGTCAGATTAAATAAATTATTATTATTATTATTATTATTATTATTATTATTATTATTATTATTATTATTATTATTATTATTTTTATTATTATTGTTGTTGTTTCAGTACATGAAACCTATTCACATAGAACAAGCTCACAGGGGCCATTGACTTGAAATTCAAGCTTCCAAAGAATGTTGGTTTCAACTTCCCACCGAAGACCCCACACTGCAGCAGTAACTGATCATGATACAGAGCCAGTGATTGTTCGTCGTAATGGAGGAGACACGAACTCACGACATCTGAGTGGCATACCTCGACACTAATCACTATACCATTATTTAAATTCACTATGGAAATGGAAAAGGGTGGGTGCCTATCCTTTTTGGATTGTGTAAAACAAACGTCTAGTGTTTTTATTTTTGGTCTGTTTGTTGTTTATAAGTGTTTTGCATGAAATTAATTTTAACTTTGTTTCTTTCTGAAAACAAAAAGGAATTTTTTTCCTAAAGTTGTATACCACATAAATACTTTTTCCTTCTCTCTCTCTCTCTCTCTCTCTCTCTCTCTCTCTCTCTCTCTCTCTCTCTCTCTCTCTCTCTCTCTCTCTCTCCTAAAATACTAAAAATAGTCAATTGTTCTTGAGATAATTACATGATTTTTTGTCGTGAGTAAAACTGCTGATGTAAAATCACCAGACCCTCTTTATAGGAAGTAAACAACAAATAAATTTCTTAAGTTGAAAGACCAAAAACTTAGGCTCTCAAGTTATGAGCTCGCTTCCAATAAAAACCAGTTCGTTGCTACGCTGTTATGATTTCTTAATAATAGGGATCTTTTTTTAAAGTATTATAGGATAAGTTTTAACAATCCCCTTCTTTTTCTCTCTACTTTACTATTGGTTATTGTTGTAGTTGCCAAGGTGCTAACACTGCCTTATATTTCCTGAAAGAAACCAACAGATAGAAAAATATTATTTCCAAAAAGTTTACTCAGTTTTCTTTGTATAGCAGCTATTGCCCTGACACCTCTTTCCTTTGTTATATGGAAAACTAAATTATGTTCGAAAAATAAAAATATTTCTTTCTTTCCCTCTTCTTTCTGCCTTTAGAATATCTATTTTCCTTCGTCTTCTACCAACCTTTTTCGGGTCTTATTCCTTTTGTGTTTTCTTTACTTCTTTTACGTGAGTCTCTTGATTACCTGAAATAGTACAATAGAAAACAGACTTTTTCTATGACGACTCATCTTACTCGCCGTCGTGAAAACCAGTGGAAGATTGTAGATGAAGATCTAAGAAAAATTCTCATTCGTTTTAATTAAAATAAAAAGATATGGGGAAAAAAGTTATAACGATATTTGTTTATATCAGTAGATATTTAATATTAAAAAAACTGTCATTTTTGGGAGGAGGATCTTTCAGCATTATACTGCCAAATTCAAAACTGTATAACTTATATTGTAGCCGACATTAATATCAAAATTGTAGCCAATATTAGGGAACAAATTAAATCTGCTCTTCTTTGTGGACTATGAGGCTGCATTCAGCAGTAAAATTGTATCCGGTATTAGTGGAAAAGTTGTAGCCAATGTCAGTGGTGGAATGATGGTAATATCTTTGTCAGTATTATTGGTCAATATCATCAGGAAGATCTTAATCAATAATCGAAGGTTCTATTTATTGCATCCTGCGAACTGGTATCTAAACAGCAATGGTTAATTTAGCTGTGCACTCCCCCTTCTATTACCTCTTCCCTCCCCATACCTCTCCTCCCTTCCCCTCCCCTTCCCTTGCAAAGCACACAATCAAGTGTTAATTTAGCTGTGTCTTCCCCCTCCCCTTCCCTCTTCCCCCTCCCTTCCCACTTCCATCCCCCCTCCCCCTTCTGGAGCACACAATTAAGTGTTATTTTAGTTTTGTCTTCCTCTCCCATTCCCTCTTCTATCCCATTCCACTTCAACCTTCCCTCCCCTTTCCTCCTCCCCACCCCTTTCCCTTCCTATCCCCTCTCTTCCCCTCTCCTTCCCCTTTCCCTCCCCTTCCCCCTTCTGGAGCACGCAATCAAGTGTTAATTTAGCTTATCCTCCACTCCCCATCCCCTCCCACCATCCCGCCTTCCCCCTCAACCTTTCCCCTACCCTTTCCCCTCTTTCCCCTCCATCCCCTTCCCATTTTCCTCCCCTCTGACTCTCCCTCACCCTCATCTTCCCATTTTCCTCCCCTCCCCTCCCCTCACCCTCACCTTCCGTCTTCTCTCCCCTCCCTTCCACTCCACCTCCCTTCCTTCCTCTTCCCTCCTCTTCCATCCCCTCCCCTCCCCTTCTCCTTCCCCTCACCTCCAATTTTCCTTCCCCTCACCCCTACTCCCCTTCCCTTCCCTCTTCCCTCCCCTCCTCCCCTCACCCTCACCTTCCATCTTCCCTCCCCTCCCCTTCCCTCCACCTCCCCTTCCTCCTCTTCCATCCCCTCCTCCCCCTTCTCCTTCCCCTCACCTCCTGTTTTCCTTCCCCTCACCCCTACTCCCCTTCCCCTTCCCTCCTTCCCCTTCCCCTTCCCTCGCCCCCTCAACGGATATCAATTTCGTTAACTACAATCATAAATCGGTTACAATTTCTGTCAAAACTAAAAAGTATAAAATAGTAAATAAAAACAAAATACTAAAATGCACTAAAAAGTAAAAAAATTTTTGAGACAAACCGGGATTTTCTTACAATTAATCATGTCTACAAAAATAAAAGTATGGGCTCCAAACATAGTAGGGAATGCTACAAGAGAAGAAATATATATATTTTTTATTTCTTGTAGCATTTCCTTCCATGTTTGAGGCCCATACTTTTATTTTTGTAGACATGATTAATTGTAAGAAATTCCTGGTCTGTCTCAAAAAATAATTTTTTTTACTTTTTAGTGCATTTAAAAAACGCATGTTTAATATTTTTTTTTGTAGTTATAAATAAACATATATTCTCATTAATAATGGCAGTTACAGTTGATAGTGATATTGTTTTCTCTCTCTCAAACGTCAGCGATCTAGCTATCGCACCTACGTAGCTTTTTCTAAATGATATAACATCATTTTATCTACAATGAACCTTAATTGATGATAACCCGTTCAACTGCGGGAGCATCGACATCTGAAGAAAACGAATTAAACTTTCTAGTGAATCAATTAGGGCGAAATCGTGTCTCATTAAACTGGCATGAACTATTTATTTGAAGTGTTGTTGATTAGTTGCGTACGACTTCAATAATGTAACGAGGTTAATGCATGAATTGTTTCCATTAAATTCCACAATTAGACATTTCAACATCATAACCATTTTTGTATTTATCTCATAATGTGCTTCAGTCGTCTTGGTTGAATTGCAGCGTCAGCAGTTAATGAGTGAATTAATCCTGAGGAGCTATTGATATTCTTCATTTAATTAAAATATTTGTATTACATGCTTTTATTTAACTTGACTTCTGCGTCTGTCTGTCTGTCTGTCTGTCTGTTAGGGTCAGCTCTTGTAATTCAATCTTCGACCTGTTCCCTTCGTCCGAAGGACTTGAAGTTTTGCATGGTTACTCTATCCCGGTGACAATCATAGAGCGTCAATAACATGGAGTGGCCATCTCTCTGCCAAGCGTGTGACCTCTGGCGGCCATATTGAAAAGTCTCGGTCCTGCTCATAGTACTATACTTTATTATTATTATTATTATTATTATTATTATTATTATTATTATTATTATTATTATTATTATTATTACCTGACCCAATTTACCAAAGAAAGATTACCTTACAAACACAGATTGGCCTAAAGCACTCCAACCATTGTGGTCAAGGCCTAAGTATCTTCTCTTGGCTCTAAGCAGTGTCTTGCAGAAATGGTTCCTGTAAATTACAGGACTTTCTTTGCGTACAGTCACTAAACACTAACTTAACAGTAATGCAGTCACCAAACACTAACACTCACTATAAAATTACATTCAATAAACACTCACACTTACTATACACTCACACTCACTGGACCACATACTTACTATATACTCACACTCAATAACACTAAACACTCACTGAATGCTCAACACTCACAAGGCATTCACTTACACTAAATGCTCACTAAACGCTCATAAAAAACTAAACACTCACTAATGCTCACTGTACCCTAAATAGTGACTCACTATATACTAATCAATCACTAAGTACTCACTATACACTAAACACTCACTAAACATTCACTAAACACTCACTAAACCCTAAACAGTCATTAAACAATAAATACTCATTAAACACTCACTAAACACACACTAAACATTCACTAAACACTAACATTCACAAAACATTCGCTAAACCTTAAACACTCACTAAACATTCACTGAATACTTACACACTAAGCATTCACTGAATACTTTGACATTAAACATTCACTAAACACTAACATTCACTAAACCCTAAACACATACACACTAAACATTCATAAAACCCTAAACACTCACTAAACATTCACTGAATATTTACACACTAAACATTCACCGAATACTTGCACACTAAGCATTCACTAAACATTAACATTCACTAAACATTCACAAAACCCTAAACACTCACTAAACACTTACAAAATAAACATTCGCTAAACCTTAAACACCCACTAAACATTCACTGAATACTTACCCAATAAACATTCACTGACATTAAGATTCACAAAAAATTCACTAAACCCTAAACACTCACTAAACATTTACTGAATACTTACACACTAAACATTCACAAAACACTAACATTCACTAAACCCTAAACACACACTAAACATTCATTAAGCCCTAAATATTCACTAACATTCACAAGACATTCACTAAGCCCTAAACACTAAACAATCACTAAACACTTACTCATAAACATTCACTAGACCCTAAATACTAAACATTCACTAAACACTTACTCATAAACCTTAACTAAATACTTACACATAAACATTCACAAAACACTTACTCAGTAAACATTCGCTATACCCTCAACACTCACTAAACATTCACTAAACACTTACTCATTAAACAATCAGCATAAAAAAAATATCACAATCTCGCTAAGCCCTTGTTCAATTTGGGCGGTTACCAGAACTTTAAAGATGGTCGCAAGGCTCTGGACTATGTAGTACTGGCGTACAGAAGCATCTTCAGATATATATCTCTATGGTGAAAATACATTACATGATCAGTAGATCAACAGTGACCTCTAGTGACATTACAGTAACCTCTCCCAGTATCTCAGGATTTGTATGAATTTCTATGAAACACTTCGATTTTTCACAACTTCTTTGACTCGGTAGAATCTATCTTCTATATAACCCCCCCTTTCCTTCTTCCATCCCCTCCTCCTTCCCCGTCCCCTCCTCCTCCCCCCCCTAGCACATGATCAAATGTTAATTTAGCTGTGTCCTCCCCCTCACCTTCCTTCTTCCCTCTCCCTCACCTTCCAAAGCACACGATCAAGTGTTAATTCAGCTGTCCTCCCCCTCTCCTTCCCTCTTCCATTCCCTCCCCCTTCCCTCTTCCATTCCATTTCCCTTCCCCTCCTCTCCCCTCCCCGTCCCCCTTCTGGAGCAAACGATCAAGTGTTAATTTAGCTGTTCCTCCCCTCCCTTCCTTCCCTCTTCATCCCCTCCCCTCCTCCCATTCCCCTCCCCTCCCCATCCGAAGCACACGATCGAGTGTTAATTTAGCTATGTCCTCTCCTCCCCTTTCCTCTTCCATCCCCTCCCATTCCCTCTTCCTTTCCCCTCCCCTTACCTCTTCCATCCCCTCCCTTTCCCCTCCCTTCCCCCTCACCCTTCCAGACCATATGATCAAGTGCTAATTTACCTGTGTTCTCCCCTCCCCTCCCCTCACTCTTCCATCCCCTCCCTCTCCCCTCATCCATCCCTCTCCCCCTTCCCCTTCCGAAGCACGCGATCAAATTTTAATTTAGTTGTGCTCTCCCTTCCCTTCCCTTCCCTCTTCCATCCCTTCCTTCCCCTTCCCCTTCTATCCCACATCCCTCCCCTTCTGGAGCACAAATCAAGTGTTAACTTAGCTGTGTCCTCCCCTCCCCTTCCCCTCTTTCCTCCTCTTCCTCTTCCTCCCAATCGCCCTTCCTCTTCCATACCCTCCACTTTCACCTTCCCTCCCCTTCCCTCCCTCCTCCCTCCCTCCCCTTCCCTCCCTCCTCCTCCCCCGCCCCTCCCCTACTCCTCCGTCCCCTTCGCCCTCCTGACACCCTTCCCTCTCCCATCCCCTTCCCCCTCCCACTTCCCCTCCCTTCACCCTCCCCAATTCCCCACTTCCCATCCCCTCCCCTTCCCACTTCCATCCCCTCCTCCTCCTTTCCCCTTCCCTCCCCTCCCCTCCCCCTTTCTTTCCTTTCTCTCCCTTCCCTCTCCTCTTTTCCTCCCCTAACCTTTCCACTTCCACCCCTCCTCCCCCTCCCCTCCCCTTCCTCTCTTTCCTCCTCCCCCCCTCCTCTTTTCCTCCCCAATCCCTTCCTCCTCCACTCCTCCCCTCCTCTTTCTCCTCCATCCCTTCCCATTTTCCTCCCCTCCCTACCTCCTCCCTACCCTACATCTTCCCCCTCTCTTCCTTCCTCCTCCCCTCCCCTCCACCTCACCTTCCATCTTCCCTATCCATCCCCTCCACTCCACCTCCCTTCCCCTACCCTCCTCTTCCCTCTTCCATCCCCCTCCCCTTCCCAACTCCCCTCCTCCCATTTCCCTTTCCCCCTCATCACCCTACTCCTCTCCCCTTCCCTCTTCCATCCCTTCCCCTGTCCCCTCCCCTTCCCCCTTCTCTCTCCATCCCCCATAAACGGGTATCAATTTTGTTAACTACACTCATTAATTGGTTACAATTTGTCAAAACTAAAAAGTATAAAATAAAAAAAAATTAAACATGCTTTTATTAAATTGCACTAAAAAATAAAAATAATTTCTTGAGACACGCCAGGATTTTCTTACAATTAATCATGTCTACAAAAATAAAAGCGTGATGCCCAAACATGGAAGGATATGATACAAGAAAGGAAATATATATTTTTTTTATTTCTTGTAGCATTTTCTTTCATGTTTGGGGCCCATGCTTTTATTTTTGTAACATGATTAATTATAAGAAATTCCTGGTGTGTCTCAAAAAGTTATTTTTTTTAAATTTTAGTGCATTTTAATAATTCATGTTAAAAAAAATTTTTATATTTCTTTTATTATTCAACACTTTTATGACCATTTTAGAAAACAAATATTTAAACCCTTCCCGTAAAAGGACGCTTATTATTATTATTATTATTATTATTATTATTATTATTATTATTATTATTATTATTATTATTATTATTATTATTGATGAAACTGACAAACCTACAGAATTTCTTTTGGTGATAAAAGCATAAAGCAGAGTGAGGGATAATACTTAAATACCATCCAAAAGATAACGTCCACTTTGTTTGCTTTCCTTCAAAAGATTCAAGATTTCAGCTTATGAGAAAGTATCGGGATAAGCAAATCTGTGAAAGTCGACTTCTGTGTCGATGATGTCACAGCAGGAATAGAAAGGAAATAGTCCTCTAGACGGATTTTTTTTTTTTTTATAAACAGGAAGAAAACAAAGATAAGTGGAGAAAGAGGGAGGGAGAGAACGCGAAATTTGTGAATTTAAGTTATTAACAGGAAAATTACTTCTTAACTTTACTCTTTTTCTATTTTCTTTTACTTTTTATGCTTGTTTCCCAACGCGCGTGCGTACTCACAGAATTGGATATATGAAAATTAAATTTTGTAAAGTGTAGTAGAGACGCAAATAAATAAAGAATCAAAAGTTAATAGATTACCAAAGGAGAGAGAAAGACATCGACCTACTCAGATATACGAATATCACAGGAAAAAATGATGAAACCACTAAGGGGGTAATAAAGCCCAGCCACAAGAGACAGATATGGAGGTCAGGGGATCCAAAGGAAGGTGGAGGGCGTAGGGCTTTACTCCGCAACCTGATAAATTATGATGAAAGCGAAAGGTGGAAGTAGGAGTCTTCTCAATGAGTATAGACAGCAAGTGCCATTATAATACGCACAACGCTAACCATACCTGAAGAGCTACACACTGGCACTTCTTCTAGCAATACAATTTGAAGACATAACAAATGCATCTACTCAGAAGTGCGCGATCATATAAACTCAATGCTTCTTCGTGGGTAACAATTTTTTTTGCTTTTTCTTCTTTTTTTCTCTTTGTCGTCGAGAATAATACGGTGAACTATATATGTATATATATATATGTATATATATATATATATATATATATATATATATATATATATATATATATATATATATATTGTTTTTATGTGTGTGAAAACATTCTAACTGTTTAGGGTAGGTCAACAATCGCGAAAACCAAAACCGCGTAGGTAAATTCAACGTGTGTGATAATCTTTAATTAAGACAAGACCACCCATGACCGGCTGGGTCACTTTTTTATTTACTACATTTTTAACAAAAGGTCCTTACCCATACCCATACCTGTACCCATACCGATACCATATCTGTACTCTGCCTTTCCCATACCCATGCCCATATCCGTACCATACCCATATCTGTACCATACCCATACCTATACCCATACCTATACCATACGCCTATCCATACCATTACCTTATCTATACCCATATCTGTACCATACCCATACCCGTACACATACCCATACCTAAACCTATACCCATACCTATACCCATACCCATATCAATACCATACCCATACCCATATCCATATCCATACCTATACCCATACCCATACCCATACCCATACTATACCCACACCCATAATGATGCCTATACCCATACACATTCCCATACCCATACCCATATCCATATCCATACCATACCACACCCATACCCATACTCATTTCCATACCATACCCATACCCATACCCATACCGATGTCCATACCATACCCACAGCTAAATTAACTCTACTAATAATAGTCAGCAAAAGTCCATGGGCAGCACAGCCTCGTTTATCTTCCAGTGTGCAAACAAACAAGCAAACAAAGTAACAAACAAACAAACAAACAAACAAACATTTAAGTTTTAGTATTATGTAGACAGACAGATAGATAATTGAGAGTAAGTCAGCCAGCTTCTCCTACCACCACTTGTTATTCACACACATTAAGAAAAGGGCATCTCCTCTAATGTTGTGAGCAGTCCATACCTGAGCACCAGTAAATTTGAATTTTGGTGGTTAATTTGAATGGCTCACTGTAACTTTCAAATTCTATTATTTCAAAAAACAAACCCCGAAAGGCATCCCTCCAGAATACGAGCTTTCAGAAAAACTAAGTATCACGGCTGTATCTTTTACCTTTATTGCTTTGCAGATATGTTTAGGACACTCACCCGCCCACCAGCTACCACATCCCCAGAATGCCAAAAATCGATTTCTAGGTCTCTGAACGGCCTAACAGATTTCGATGAAATCTGGCCCGATTAGAGACCTTAGTGGGAAACCTCTAAAGCCAGAGTTTCATCCTGGTCGGTTGAATATTTCCAGAGTTATAAAGGGCCAAAGAAGGGGTTTTTGTGTACTCCGGGTGGCTGGGCTTTACTAACTGCCAACTACCGTGGCGGTTGATAGACATGTAACCAAAACAAGGCTGCATAAAATCTGTGTCGTAACAGGCCTCGAGAACAAAGGTGTATGGTTGTATTCATTGTCACTCAGCTGATGATAATAGTGCAGTGGAACCACAAAAGAATAAAGAGACTGGCAACTCTCATTGAATTGCTGCCACTTAACACTGGATAAAATTAGCATAAAAGACGTTTCCACTTGACAAGGTAAAGACTCATTTGAATGAAAATGAAATGTACCTCCAAGACCCAAGTCACTGGCTTCTACCTCTTAATGGCTTGTCAAGATTGCTCCCCGAATGAGGGTACTTCTTACAATGTGCCTTGCGTGAAGCACTGCAGACGTTACTAAAGGTTATATTTGTAGTGTCCCTTCGGCAATCTTGACAAGCCATTAAGAGGTAGAAGCCAGTAACTTGGGTCTTGGAGGTACATTTCATTTTCATTCAAATGAGTCTTTACATTGTCAAGTGGAAACGTCTTTTATGTTAATTTTATCCAGTGTTAAGTGGCAGAATTCAATGAGAGTTGCCAGTCTCTTTATTCTTTCTGCCATTTACTAACATCCGTTCTCTTTACAGCTAGCTTTTCAAATCGTTTTACTCTCCCTTGTTATATTTTTCCCAATTTCATTTAATAGATTACTAGAGGAAGTCTTTGGAGAAAAAACCATAAATGATAATAAAGACTTAGCGTATATTGGCAAAGTATGAGTCAGTGGTAATTTCAAATTCCTTTTTATTTTCAGGCTGTAAAACAATTTTGGCCTCTGTAATCTGAAGTTTCTAGTGAGTTGCGACGGATTAGACAGGGCACCTTTTGCCCCAAGATTAAAGATTGATCCGCCCTGCGTGACGAAAGAAGTTTTAGTTTGGTTAAAGCACTTAATAAATAATAATAATAATAATAATAATAATAATAATAATAATAATAATAATAATAATAATTTCATCTAGAAAGGTGAAGTGACTATTAGATTCATGTCCTTGACACGTTTATACCAACGTTCGAATGAAAATGGGGTGACGTACTGAAGTGAATTTCCAACTAAATGGCGGATAAATGAGAATGTGTTTATGTATGTGTACAATATTTGCATTTAGACATATCTTTATTATATCGCACATTTGTGGGTGTTTACGTTTGCTAACACTCGTTGCGTACGTTTCACCGATGTGTGCAGCATTGCCACTTAACTTTACGTACATATATGTACGCGAACATTTGTGTTATCGACACGTGTGCGAGTGCATGTGCATTTGCACACATATATTTACATACACGAGATTAAATTTCCTTTGCTATGAATGTGTTTGTTAGTGAACACGTACGCATGTGTGTATGTAAATTTTACTGATATTGTGTGGTGTATATATATATATATATATATATATATATATATATATATATATATATATATATATATATATATATATATATATATATAATAATATCATAATACATACACACACACACACACACACACACACACATATATATATATATATATATATATATATATATATATATATATATATATATATATATATATATATATATATATATATATATATATATATATATACATACATATGCGTGTGTGTAAACTAGTGTCTGCGCGTTTCCACTTGCAAGATTATGTTTTAACCCAAAGGAACAATATTTTTCAATTACCTTTGAAATAGATGCTTGTAACAGCACCTTGACAGAATCTAGGAATGTGTAGTTCATCACCAAACGAAGTGAAACGGTGTAGGACTCCGGGTTCGATTTTCTCTGGAGAAAAGACGACCAAGAAATAATTGCCTGGGCTATTCTTTAATGTTTTTCATATTCTCCAAAATTCCTTTTTTTTCGTGTGTTTTGGAACAACTAACATTGAATACACGTCAGTAATTCCACAATATTCAACTTAAGATTTATATAATTTTATAAATGATAGTTAATTTCGATGGCTGAGTAGTGGTGAAGCTCTGCACTTGGCTTTCCCCTATGCACGTTCGAAACTGGATATAGGGAATCGAGCAGTTTTGAGTCCCCTTCATTGCCTTTGGATTTGCAGAGACCAGGTTGATATGCTTAGTAGTTTTTGATACAGTTACTAACGTGCTTTCAGTGGGTGAGAGAGAGAGAGAGAGAGAGAGAGAGAGAGAGAGAGAGAGAGAGAGAGAGAGAGAGAGAGAGAGAGAGAGAATATTTATGGCTATGCCATTTCAGTCGAAATTCCTGCACCTGAGGCACATACACAGTTCTCCAGCTGCAGGATAAATCTTGAATGAAATATGACCGAGTCATAAAATGGACGGAATGAATTGAGATGATAGCTAATACCAGACTGCTCAATTTGATATGAAATTTGCGTCCCAGAGAAATTGCGATGCAGACCACCTGCCGTTATTACAGTGTACTTGTCGAAAGAACGTAATTTCTGTTGCGTCAACTGGAATCTTCAGATAACTTAATTGAAACAGAAGAGGATCAGGAGTTTCTTTAATAGTTCTTTTTCATTTACTTTTCCTATTTTTCTCTAAGGATTAATTTCGGATCGTACAGGAACACCAACTCTTTTCGCACTCATTATCATTATTATTGTCATTATCAAGTTCATTATTAACAAGGTCGTCATTAACTAAATGTTCATCCTTCCTACCAACACTACCGTATTCTCTCACTTTAAGTTTCTTTATTATCAAGATTATGATCCCAACTTTTTTTCATTTTTAAGAATTCAGTGACATTAGAGAGGTATGTAAGTAAGTATGGAAAAAAGGATAAGAGCCTGATATGGAATATTTTGTACGTGTTTCAAAATTCAGGTTTCCCCAGTAAAATTCAAGGTCAAGCCCTTCCTTTCTTCTGCTCCGATTTACGGGGTGCCCAAAAGCAATTGGCTGGAACAAGGAAAATGCACAGATTCGAACTTAGGGATCATCTTCATGAAGGGATGAATTATGTCAGATGAAGATGAAAGACAGAATTTCATTTTTTCATTTTGCAGAGACTGTGTGAGGAAGAAGGAAGAAGGTAAAGGAGAAATTGAAGTCGTGCATAGTTCGAATAACGCGAAACTTTTGTTAGACGTCAGAGGAAAATAACGGGACTGAAAAACGTGAAAAACGGAAGAGTTCTAGAACTAGAAATAGAAAGTAAATAAAATGTGGCGTAAAACCTTCCAGAAAAATGTTTGTGATTGGCAGAAAGGAAAAACGGTCCAAACTTTGACGGCTGGCACGCTCTGGGAACCGTTCTTTGATCTCCAAATAAAAGAAGTAAAAAAGGCGCGGAAGTTTCTTCGGTGCAATCGAGTTTTCTGTATAGCCGTTGCAGTGTATGATCAAGGTCACCGACGTTAGATCTATCTTTCGGTGGTCTCGGTATAATGCGGAATGAGCCGCAGCCCATGAAACTTTAACCACGGCCCGGTGGTGGACTATTCTATATCGCTGCCAGAAGCACGATTATGGCTAAATTTAACCTTAAATAAAATTAAAACTACCAAGGCTAGAGGGCTGCAATTTGGTACGTTTGATGATTGGGCGGTGGATGATCAACACACCAATTTCCTTCCCTCTAGCCTTAGCAGTTTTTAAGCTCTGGGGGCGGACAGAAAAAGTGCTGACAGAAAAATGTGCGGACCGACAGACAAAGCCGGCACAATAGTTCTCTTTTACAGAATACTAAAAGTAACACGACAGAGAATAACATCAAAAGAAACTGATGACTACTGCAAGGGGAACAGAAACCTCAGTCGAGAAACATTGCAAATTTTGTTTACTTTTATTAACATTGCAGTTTTCAGGCAGAAGGTTCGCCAATATCTATAAAAAAATTAAAAGTTGACATCTGAAATGTAATTCATTGCACAGGTAAGGCAGATTTTTTTAAAGAAATGTAAAAATTTACTTGTTTTCGTAATGATGAGCAAGTGAAGCAGTTGATGCCACATTTGCGCTTACGAATCTAAACGATGATCAATTTTATATCTATTGTAGTAGAAGTCATATAAAATCCATTGAATATACACTATTTCATTCTATATTAGTACACGCCGCAGGTAATAATTTTTTTCCAATTTCAACCATTGACAATCAAAGCATTCTTTCTATAGGAATCCACGCCACTGGCAGCAAGTCTGAGATTGATACCGAAACTTATATTCCATCATCTGAGAGGTTTTGCAGTTGTTTGGTAAAAACTCCTGATTTTTCTATTTAATTATTGCTAAAAATGGATTATACATACACACACACACACACATATATATATATATATATATATATATATATATATATATATATATATATATATATATATATATATATATATATATATATATATATATATATATATATTACTGTATATACATTCTACCGATCGCTCTTTTACCAGATACGTTTGTAATTGTAATAGCCTCAGTACCCTTCTCAACTTCTCGAATTCTTGACACTTTTTGGATACACTTGCTCTTTGATCTAAGCGTATCCAAAAGTGTGAAGACTTCTGAGAAGTTAAGAGGACATTGTGGCTATTACAATTACACACACATACAAAAATATATATATATATATATATATATATATATATATATATATATATATATATATATATATATATATATATATATATATATATATATATATATATATATATATATATATATATATATACTGCATTTCATCCACCACTAGTTTCAATAATATATAATAAATATGAGTTATTGTTATTATGATTCATCTGAACATTCTGCTTACCTATAGAAAACGTTTCATAGGACAAGGAAACTGTCTCAGGTTCGACAAACTCCCCACCTAGGGGGCGAAACCACATGCAAATTAATCTTATCAATTAGAATTGTTCAAGTTCACCTAGAATAATTAATAAAGAAACAGTAATCATAATAAATGAGAGTCGCTTACATCGAGCTTATATCAAATTCTTCATAAGACACAGGCTAGTTAGCTGCAAAGTAGCAAAAACGCATACATCATACTAGAATTGATCCTTAGAGGGTCAATATTATATGGATAATATCGTATATTCAACTAGAATATGTTCAGTTTACAAAAAAAAAATCTACTTGGAACCTTAGTCATACTCCAAATCAAGTTACAGTATTAAAAGAATTATCAATATCTCTATTTGCAGAACGTTGTTGTCCTTGATTTTAAACCATTAATTACTTCATCGTCCTTATCCAAATGAAAATTTACAGTAATTGGATTACAACTGTAGATCTCATGGTCATGTGTCTTTTGTACAGGTCTAGTTACAAAACCCTTAGAAGTCTTCACTTTCACTGTTCTCACAACACCATCTCTATCAGGAAATACATTTATTACAACACTCTGCCGCAACTTCAGACTAGTAATGTTTTCTTCTCTAAACAGCATTACATTACCCTTTTTACATTGCATTTCTGAGAGAATCCTTATACCCCACAGTTTCCAAAATCTGTTTACCATTTGCTGTCTCAATTTCCCTAACCTTCCAGTCCTTAGCAGTAATGTGAGAGGGTTCCTTACTGGCATCTGACTTACATTCAGTGGTCTTCCCCATAAGGAAGTGTGCTGGAGACAAATTGTTTGAAATGTAAGGATCTTCATCAACATAGGTCAAAGGCCTAGAGTTTACACGACTGTCAATTTCAGCCAGGGATGTTCCTAGCTCATTTCTACTCACATATTTCTCACCCAAAGATTTTCTCAAAGCATAGTTGACAGATTTTATCAGTCTTTCCCACCAGCTTCCTCAACATGGAGCACTGTGAGCAATAAATTTCTAGTTGGGAGCAAGGGAACCATACATTATAGAGATTTTGTCTACCATACCAATAATTGTTTTAGCATTATCTGAATGCATGACTGATGGTATACCTCTACATCCTATGAATTTACAGGTGGCAAATTTACAGTCATTTACAGGTAATGATTCTGTCAGCTTTATATGAATGGCTCTAACAACTTCACATGTGAATAGTAGGATATATAAACTTTTAGAGGGATAAGCAGCAGGATATAAAGGTTCAGTGCAGACTGTACGTACTATAGAGAAAGGATCAGATGGCTTCCCTTATAAAAATTCTTGTATCTAACTTAAAGCTACTGCAGAGTCAGTGTAATAAGTTATTTTGGTATTTAAACTTGACATCAATGTATTTCTCACAAAAATAATGAGTCTAGTACATAGTAAAGTCCTCGTTAATTCCTATCTGGATCGTTTAACTTGCTTTATGCTAGAAACTCTGGACCTAGATGTTACTAGGGCTACTCTGTAGGACTTGTCACAAAGGTGAAGCATTATATACACACAAGCGCCATATTCCTTCTCTGAAGCATCTCCAAAACCATGTAATCTGTTTTGTGGTTCTCAGTATTCCACGAGATGCCTGGAAAATACCATTTGTTCACAAAGAATGATTCAAGCCTTTGACCACTTCAACCAGTTGTCAAATTTAGCATGTAATTCTTGTGGTAAGAGATCATCCCAAGCAAGACTTATCCTCCATATGCCTTGTAAAATATTTTACCAAACACGACTAAAGGGCTGATAATTCCTAAGGTGTCAAATATCTTAGCAATAATACTCAGCACACAATGCTTTATGTACTCTTACTCCACCACAGGCACAAACTGAATTCCTGAAAATGTAAATACATCCTTGACCGTGTTTTGCGTTAACTGAGAAATATTCTTCATTATTTATGGAGTAAGTATGATCCCTGAATTTGGACATTACAACAATAACATTGGATACTAGTTAGTCAGAGGTAAAGTAGCATCAGCTAATGCTTCGCAAGCCCCAACAAACCTATCACAAACATCTTTGACAGTATTTCCCTCACTAAACCAGTTATCTACATACATGTCTGTTTTGAGCTCTTTGATAACCTCCATTTCAGAATATTCATTCAAATGATGTTTAACAGTAGCATTAAGTAAGAAAGGAATTGATATGTTACCAAGAGGAACTCTATTAAACCTCATAAGCCTTTTGATACCATCATTATCTTTCAGTAGGAACCTGTGCACATCCCTGTCCTCTAGTCTAACACTAATTTGAAGAAATACCTTTGTTATTTCTGAATTTAACACAATTAGCCACTGTCTTAGTCTTACCAATACTTCAACCAGATCTGGATTAAGCCATGGAACAGACACCCAATCATTTAGAGAGACCCCATTGTATGAGCTTAAGGATGCATCATGCATTAGCCTTAACTTAGTAGTTGTACTTGCTTCACATACAACTTGATGGTGCAGTTTTTAATAGACAGGGTTCCTGTTAGTTAAACTGTTATGATTAATCTCCTCATTAATACACTCTTATTCATCATACACCTTATGATGCTCAGATATCAGTTTTACATTCCTTTCTAATTTAGCATTCAATTTTTTTTCAAATCTTTTTAATTCTAGGAGAAAAATTACTCATTAAGTTATTTTCGGTTGTTTCATTCTTCTGTGGTAAAGCAACCTCATATCTGCCCTTAACAAATATTATGCAACGCTACTCAGTTCATAATCTGAAACACTGGAAATGCATAACAAAGAATAAGATGTATCATTTGTACATGGCTGGACAGTATTATTTAGAACACCAGACAAACTATATCCATATACAGACTTCAAAACAAGACCATTAAAACCTTCAATCTGAATAACGTCAACACGGATGATTAAGGTCCAGAACAAGTCCAGGCCAATGAGAATGACTATTTCCATGGGAGGTGTTCTCACATGACTGTCAGCAAGTTTAAAGTGTGATAGATAACTGAGAACTTTATTTTAAACTCTTGCGTATGTATATATATATATATATATATATATATATATATATATATATATATATATATATATATATATATATATATATATATATATATATATATATATATATATATATATATATATATATATATATATATATATATATATATATATATATATATATATATATATATATATATATATATATATATTTGTGTGTGTGTGTGTGTGTGTTATAAACTGAGAAGTATTTATGATAAGTAGTCAGTATTGGTCACTAGGTTCTACTTCAGGTAGGAACAAAGTGAGTTTCTTCACATATAAAAATTATAATCTTCACAGTTGCTGGTAGTTTTTTCCCTTTTCCCATTGAAATGAACGTTCCACCAACTACAGTATGTGTGAGCTGCTTCTCTGGAGCCTAAGTGGCATCGAGATCAAAGGTCTGTCGCCAGCATAAAGAGAGTCACTTACATGCACCGAGTATAATAACACCCATGCACAATCTCCGTGTTTCCTCTCTGCTTGTTTTCTCTCTCTCCCTCCTTTTGTAGAGTTTTTTGGGCAATGTATGTGACTTCATAACTAAATCAAAGTTTACATGACGACCGAAAATTGGCACTGTTCACCATTACTAATGTGTTTGTTATTCATTATAGTTTCCTTCACTATTTGCCATCACTGTTCTTTCCACGTTGAGTCCACGTGAGGCCACAACTGCCGAGTTAGTCCTCTCTCTCTCTCTCTCTCTCTCTCTCTCTCTCTCTCTCTCTCTCTCTCTCTCTCTCTCTCTCTCTCTCTCTCTCTCTCTCTCTCTCATGTACAAGCTCTCATTCATACTACCACCTGTCCCATTTATAAAATATATAATAGTTTCATTCCTTTAACCATACTGTATGTGTGTGTGTATATATAACGGCCAAAGCCCGGGATCAGCCAAAGTGGGAAGTGGTGTGGTCAAGGTCTGATTACTTGAAATTAACAGTGTATAATGTGTTTCATCATGTTTAGTATCAGCCCAAGGGGAATCAGATGTCCATAAGTGCATTTGCTCCTTGAGGGGCTAGTACTAAACACAGCTAAACACATTTGATCCCAGAGGAGTTAGTACTAAAGACAGCAAAACACATTTGATCCACGTGGGGCTGGTACTTAACACGGCAAAACAGTGTAAATAAATCACTGATTTGCTACTAGCCCCTAGGGGATCAAATGTCCCTAATAGATTGGTGATTTCACGAATTCCCTGAAAATTTCAGGGATTCTGTGAAATCCCTGGTTTCATAGACTTACTGTAAACACACACACACACACACACACACACACACACACACACACACACACACATATATATATATATATATATATATATATATATATATATATATATATATATATATATATATATATATATATATATGTGTGTGTGTGTGTGTGTGTGTGTGTGTGTGTGTGTGTGTATGTATATATGCCATTTTTATCACACTGTGAATTATATACAATCATGAAGCTACAAATGTCACGGGGTAAATATCAAATCCACGGCATTAACCTTTCTTGATAGCTCAGTGGTAACGTCGACTGGAGTTGCTGGATGCACATCTGTGTCGTGGGATTGAGACTCGGCAGTGCCCGTCCATTTATCACTTATAAATTCCCTTCGGTGATAATTCCCATCGGGGATATTCCTGAGGCAGCGTTAATCTGATATTAAGCGACATTTGTAGCTTCATGATTGTATACACACACACACATATATATATATAAATATATATATATATATATATATATATATATATATATATATATATATATATATATATATATATATATATATATATATATATATATATATATATTATTAGTTATCCTGGGTTTGAATCAACGATTCACAATGGGATAAATAATCTGCTATGACATTATCTTTCCTGAAATATGTTCCACTTTTACATTATACGGTTGCAGGCATAAAGACCACCTGGTCAATCTCTGATTGTTATTTTTCATCTTATTGATGAATGGGATAGGGTTGTGGTCAGACAACACTAAAATTTCTTCATTCCTAAGTTGGTTCATATACACTTCAAACTTCTTCAATGCTGTGATTAATGCTAACACTTCTTTTTCGATTGTTGAGTAAGCTTTCTGGTGCCTTTTAAACTTTGAAGACATGAAACATACAGGATGCAAAATTCTTTTGTCGTCTTCTTGAAGTAGAACAGCTCCAATTCCACAGTCGGAAGCATCAACTTGTCTTACATACTTCTTATTTTTGGGCATGGCTTAATTTTATCGCTGATTTTGTCCAAATTTCTCAGCGGTAGTAGCTCCCTTAACTGACTTAACCAGTCTGAAGACAAAGTTTGTTTGGACTCCAGAATGTCAAGAATCATTTGAGAAGGTTAAAGCCATATTAGCTTCAAAACTAGTGCTTCAAGCTCCAGACTTCTTGTTGAAGTCTGGAGCTTGAAGCACTAGTTTTGAAGTTAATATGGCTTTAACCTTCTCAAATGATTCTTGACATTCTGGAGTCCAAACAAACTTTGTCTTCAGACTGGTTAAGTCAGTTAAGGGAGCTACTACCGCTGAGAAATTTGGACAGAATCGGCGATAAAATTAAGGGGAGCGTTTGAAAAAATCGTTTTTTATTAATAAATCTGGTTTTTTTGCATGAATCACTTTGAAATTTTTCGGCATTGGTTAGCTTATGTATAGCAAAAAGGCCACTGTTCATATTTTCCTTCTCCCTCACCCCATTCACTGGTACCTCAGTCCCCCCAAAATTCTTTAAAAAAAACTCAGCCATAACTATTGCAACCTAAGAGCTGAAATTTACGTAGTAGACAGGTATTATAGATTAGAATAATGTAATAGAGCGTTTTTTTTTTTTTTTTTACGAATATTTTTGGATTTTTGAAAAATCATGGATCGATTTCGTGGAAAAATAAATCCCAAATATATTTTTGGGACAAAATAAAAAAGCTCTCATAGTTTTGTAGACATTTTATTTAGCTTTCATTTGAATTTTGTTTCATTGAGATAGGTGAATTCGTTACGTCTGAGTTTCCATTTGAAAGTCGTTAACTTTAGTTTTAAGATATCGGCCTCCAAATTTTTATGATGACAGTTTTTGCTTGCCTGTCCATTTATTTGCTTGTTTTCTCACACTTTGAGGTTTTTATGATAAATTTGATGTGTTATGTCATATTGGTGTTATCTGTGATTATTATATTATGTATATTGAATTATATTTTATATATATTTAGGCTCCTGGTCCCCCCTCTTTCCTCTCTCTTGGAAAGAGTATTATCCCACATTGTGGGGGTGTCAGAGTTGACCACACTCCTCTCTGTGGCCAGGTTATTAATTCATAATTACAATGTGTCTAAAAGGCTCCTGCAGCATAATCCTGAGTCTTTTTAGTTTCCTTCTTTGGCTTCACAGGCTTAGCCAAGCTGTGTCTTCTCCTCTCTGTATCTTGAATGTTCAAGGCTACATTTAGTTCTTCCAGACTGATGTCAAGTTCATATAGAAGAGATGACTTCTGGTAGCCAAAATTATGGTCCAGAATAGCTGTTTCTGCCACAAATTGAAGATGCTGAAGTCCAGCAAACTTTACTTCCGCCCCACCCACTTCACCGCTATCAATGCCTTCCTCTTCATGAGGTCGTTTCTTCCTTTCTCTTATGGAACATAGATATTGTTTAAATTTTCTTGGTCTCAGCATGGTTTCTTCTGAACAAAGAAGTATTGCAAAGCCAAGAGGAATACAAAAAATTGACTTGCAAAGTAATATAAGTGCGCTGAATGAAAAGTGTGTCAAAACGTGGGCGAGGTTGGGCAGTGTGACGGCTTGCTTCGTCGAGAGCTGAGCTGACACTGATCACCCAAGTGGATACACTCCTTCACCCAACTGAGCCTCTATGCACTTGCATAGGATATAGTTGCCATATACCGCATCTAGATATTCTTTTTTGATAGCTAAATTGAAATTATTACCAATATACTGAAGTTATCATTACATTATATGAAAAATGTTATTTTCTCAGTGATAGTAGGGTTACAGTTTTGGCTTATAACTCCAAAACTATTGCCAATTTTTTTATAAAATTTTCTGAGAATATAGTCAAGAGGTGTAAGGGTCCGTATGTGAAATATCAGGAAAAATTTTAATATTTCGATTTTTCGTCAAACGCTCCCCTTAAGCCATGCCCAAAAATCTTTGTATCTGTGTACTGGTAGCAGGGGGAGTAGCTTTGTGGATACCTTCTACATTAGTGTCGACAGGAGCAAGAAGGCCTTTTCCAGCTTCAAATCTCAAATACTGAACAGTTGCCTTTCCAAATTCACTTTTTTGTAAGTTGATTGTTAGTCCTGTTTCCCGTAGTTTCTTGAACACTTTTTTTTAAAATCTTCAGATGTTCTTCCCATGTATTAGAATAAATCACAATATGATCAAGGTATACACCAACTCCTTCAATGAATCCTAGCAGTTGGTCCATCACTTGCCGGAATGTTGCAGTTGCATTCATCAGACCAAATGGCAAAACAGTGTATTGATACAGTCCAAGAGGAGTAATGAAAGTTGACAGCAATTTAGCATCTTCATCTAAGGGAATTTGATAATAATCTTTCAACAAGTCTATCTTAGAAACAAATTTGGCTTGCCCAATATTATAAAGTAATTGATCAATAAGAGGCAAGGGATAATTGTCAGCAACACTGACGGAATTCAGTTTCCTAAGATCAGTACACATCCTAAATGAGCCATCTGGTTTCTTCACTAACACACAAGGAGAACTATAATGACTTGAACTGGGTTCTACTAATCTATGCTGCAACTAATATTCAACTTCTTTCTTCAAAACATGTCTGTGAAAAGGTGATAAGCGATAAGCTCTCTGTTTAAAAGGTTTTCCATCTTCTCTGATCTTTATCTTATGCTTTGTCAGATCGGTACACCTAGGTACATTTGCAAAAATTTTGGGAAAACTTCAAATCACCTCACTTAATTCACTACCTTGCTCAACACTCAGATGTTTTAATTTATCCTCCAAATTGTCCGATATTGAAGAATTGTTCATCTTGCTTTCAGCTCCCAATTCGTAGCCATCGTCATCCTCTGTAGATGAAGTTGTCTGTGTTATTGACACTTTTTCAGTTTTAGTCTCTGAGAAATAAGGTTTCAAAAGATTCACATGTATCTTCGTTTTCTTCTTGGTGTTTCAGTCACATGAGTTCAATCACTTAAGTTCTCTATTATCCTATAAGGACTTTGAAACCTATTGGTAAGGGCAAATCTTTTCACTGGTAAGAACACTGGAACTTACTGTCCTACTCTAAAACTTCTTAGCTTAGTCTTAGCATCATAGCTTCTTTTCATTTTCTTTTGACTTATTATTAAATTTTCTAAAGAGAATTATCTAATTTCTCTTAACCTTTTCCTCAAGATCTTCACATATTCTCCTTGGATTTCCTCTTGATTTCCTTCCCAGTTTTCTGCAAGAATCTTGAATGTACCTCTCATGTCTTGACCAAAAATCATTTCATTTGGTGAACATCCAATATTTTCTTAATAAGCATTCCTAATTTCCAATAACATCAAGGGTAAACCAGCATCCCATTCTCTTCCTGATTCATTACAATACTTAGTTAACATACTTTTCAAAGTCTGGTGGAACCTTTACAAGGCTTCTTGAGTCTGTGGATGATAAGCAGTTGATAACTGTTGTTTCACTCCTAACAATTTCATCACATCCAGAATAATTTTGAAGTAAAGTTCGTTCCTCTATCACCTTGCACAATTTCTGGTATTCCAAACTTGGAGAAAAACTCCACCAACTTCTCAACAATTACCTTTGCACTTATACAGTACTTCTTACAGGAAGCGCCTTAGGATACCTTGTCACTGGACACATTAATGTTAACAAATATTAGTTTTCTTTCTTTGTTTTCGGAAGCTGCCCAACCACATCTATAATCACCTTGCTAAAGGGTTCTCCTGTAACTTCTGTGAGTCGTAGGGGGGCTTTCTGAATGGTTTCATTCGGTTTTCCAGCTATCTGACATGTGTGACACTCTCTGAAAAACCTGCTAACCTCCTTGTAAAGTCCAGGCCAGAAAAAAATGCTTCATAATCTTCTCAACAGTTTTCCCGATTCCCATATGTCCAAACTTGTGCACTACTGGTACCACTTGCTTCCGCAATGGATATGGAATCAGAATTTGATGATATTCACCCCATTCAGCATTTCTTGATATATCTGCAGGTCGATGCTTCCTCATTAGCAATCCTTCCTTTAGATAATAACAGGTAGGAGTTTGTTGCATCTCTTCTTGATCAACAGCTCTGAAGAACAAATTAATTAACGTTGTATCCTTCTTCTGCAGTTCCATAGCTTCTCTCTAGTCACTTGACCAACTCCAGGGGCTGAACTGTTCATATCTGCTAACTCTGTAACTGTAGTTTCACTATTATCTTCAGGAACACTTTGACTACTATGAGTCTCTTCAAGAACAACAGGATCCTCTTCTTCTTGGGAATTCTCTTCATTATTAACACTAGGGGAAACTTTACTTTCCTGGAACAACTCTTCTAAGCTCAAAGATCCTTCACTTGAACCTTCTGGTACAGGTAAGTACTCAGTTTCTTCACTTGCAGATGTAGTTCTCTTCATATTCCTGGTAGTTACACAATTTGGAAACAGGTGGTTTTTTTCTCTAAATTTACTGTAGGACTAATCCTCAATGGTTTGTCTGTCACTATAGGACAAGGAACAAATGGTACACCACCAACTTCATTACCCAGTAAAACATGCACGCCTTCAACAGCTAGTGAGTCCTTTACAGCAAAATCAACATTCCCTGTCACCAATTCACAGGACAGTTGCAAGCGGCATATAGGAGTTACCTCTTCTCCTTCTATACCCTTCAAAATAACTGAATCTCCAGTGAGATTCTTCTCCAACTGTGGGTGAGCACCACCAACTACCACAGTATGGTTACCCCCATATCACCTCATAACTTGACTGGTACTTGCACACTACCTCCTTGAGTTGTCAGCGTACCTTCATAGATATATGGCTTAAAAGCCTCCAAGATGCTCAGCCACTTACTGCTTGAGGTTACATTTCCACTGGCTGCTAAACACTCTGCTTGTTTAGTTTCAGTCTTCCCAACTTCATAGTTTGATTCACCTGGTTACCTTTAACCACTTGACCAACTGGTTTGGTCTGCTGCTGTGTCTGATAACAATCTCGACTGTAGTGTCCTACTCTTCCACACTTGAAGGAGACAATATTAGTCTTCTGTATCTGTCTTGAGAAACTGGATGATGAGGATTTAACATTCAATTGTTGAGGGGTATTTCCTGGCTTTGTATTGGCATAGGCACTAGAAGGATTCCCAGTATTAATGTTCCTGAAATTTGGATGAGACCAGAAACCTGTGAGTTGTTGGTTCTGGTACCTGACATTATAATTCCTTTTGCTACAAATGATACTGTAGTCTTCATTCAGTGTAGCAGTTTTCTCAAGTTTCTGAACCTCTCTCTCTCTTAAATAGGCTCTTTTGTGTTCAGGAATTCCTCCAAGATTACTAACTCCTGAAGTTCGTCCATAGATTTAACTTTAGCAGCCTCCAACCATCATTTGAAAAATCTTCTTACTTTGTAGGCATAATCCAAGAAAGTCAATTTGTCATCTTTTCTCAAAGATCTGAATCTTTCATTATAATAATCAGGGGTCATCTGGTAAACTTGTGGTGCAATATGTTTGAGTACCTTGTACTCTTTACATGGATCAGCTGATAGGGCTTAACAGTCACTTCTTCCTCTACCAATGAGAACACTCTGTAACAAGACAGATCATTTATCTTGGGGCCACCCCATACCTGAAGCCACTTTTTTCAAGGTGATCAAAAAACTCATCTGGAGCTTCTTCTGTAAACTTTGGATTAACTTCTGCACTCTTACTATATCAAATACAGGGTCTGAATTACCTTGGGTAGGCTCAGACGGTGTTACAGGTAACTTGGAGCAAGCCTCTATTAATTTCATCTCTCCTTCATAATCTTCTTGCTTCCTTGCTCTTTCTCTTTCTTCTCTTGCTTCTTTTGCACTTTCTCTTTCTTCTTCTGCTTCTCTTTCTCTTTTTGCCCTTTCTTCTTTTGCTCTTTCTGTTTCTTCTTCTGCTTTTTCTTTTTCTCTTCCTTTTCTTTCTCTTTTCTCTCTGCCTTCTCTCTCTCTTTCAGCCTGTATCTTCAGCTTAATCGAATTTTCTTCTGCTACTGTGCATCTAAGCTCTGGTTCTGCATCACTTTTCTCTTCCTTTTGCTCTTATATGTAAATTATATATATATATATATATATATATATATATATATATATATATATATATATATATATATATATATATATATATATTTATATATATATATATATATATATATATATATATATATATATATATATATATATATATATATATATATATATATATATATATATACACACACACATATATATATATATATATATATATATATATATATATATATATATATATATATATATATATATATATATATATATATATATATATATATATATATATATATATATATATATATATATATATATATATATATATATATATATATACACACACACACATATATATATATATATATATATATATATATATATATATATATATACACATATATTATATATATATATATATATATATATATATATATATATATATATATATATATATATATATATATATATATATATATATATATATATATATATATATATATATATATATATATATATATATATATATATATATATATATATATATATATATATATATATATATATATATATATATATATATATATATATATATATATATATATATATATATATATGTGTGTGTGTGTGTGTGTGTGTGTGTGTCTGTGTGTGGGTGTGTATGTATATATATATATATATATATATATATATATATATATATATATATATATATATATATATATATATATATATGTGTGTGTGTGTGTGTGTGTGTGTGTGTGTGTATATATATATATATATATATATATATATATATATATATATATATATATATATATATATATATATATATTGCCTCAGCTGCATTCAACAATTCTTGTGCCTCTGCTAACTCTTCATCCATTTTACCAGAGTCCATCAATGCTTGGACTGCAATACATTTGATTTGTGCCTTTATCATAATACTAGACACATTACTCGACTGTGCCTTAGTCAGGCTGGATTTAGATGATTCAGATAACTGTTAGATGGAACGAGCTACTAAAAGCTTTTAAACATCGAACAGAGCCATTTTCTCGAAATGATTCACAGTACAACGTAAAAATAACTATGTGGTCACTCTCCTACGAAAATATATCCCTAACACCACCAGTATAAACCATAAACCTGAGTGATATTTTGTTTTGTTCCTGGGTCTGGGCACTAAAATATTTTGTCACAATGTGTACCAAGTACCTGGTTATTACACAACTGATCACAAAATTCAAAAATATACCTCACTTCAGCCAGATACCTGAACTCTTATAACAATAAGAATTACAACTGGGTCCTCTAAAGGTAACAGTGATCCCTTAAAAGGCTCATTAATCACATTAAAAATCAAACTAAGTTTTTCAAAACAATTGTGAGGCATCAACAATTAAACAAGAAGGGCATCACTACATCAAACAACTTTAACTGTTTCCCTGGTCTTATTTACTTCAGCAAAACTAAAAAGCAAAACATGTTTATCACTTTGCCTTATGCACACAATCCTATTCGCTGATGGTCAATTAATGAAACACTGTCTTTAAAAACATTAAATAAAAAACATTATTGCTAAATTCAAAATTTATAATCAGAATTCACGATCTGAAAATTTGCTGTTACTTGAAAACAACAACAAAAATTTAATTAATTCTTGAGTTAAATTATTAAACAAAATTAAATCATAAAAACTTTATTTTACCAAGAAATTAAATTAATCAAGCAAAATTTAAACTAGCAAGAATTACTTAAGATTTGAAAAGAAAATCTTAATATATGAAAATTAAATCAAGTATGCAATGTTAAATTATCAAGAAATGTTTAAAATGCTAAGTGCATAGATGTTAAATCATCCACACAAATCAAGAGAATGCAAACACAAGAACACACAAAATACACAAAAGATTTATCAATAAAATCATTTCACTTAGGCAAAAATTCCCTAATATATCATATTATACCAAACTTGTGAAAACTTTTATAAAATCCTTTGCAGCTCTCTTGACTCATATAACACACTTTTTATCGGGCGCCGTTACAACCAAATTTTTACACTTTCCCTTTAATCAGTTTCAGAGGCTAAGATTAAAACTAATGACCACAAATATTTATGTTTTACTTACACTCTTTTGAAGAATGAGAGAGAGAGAGAGAGAGAGAGAGAGACAGACAGACAGACAGACAGACAGAGAACCCATGCTAAAGGGCTCTCTAATAAGAATGAACAGACTTTTGGATTCCAGTAGAAAATTAACAATCATATGACATCATTAATGCATTTTGGGGACGAGATACGCAGGCAAAATGTTTTGACTGCAATTTTAAACATGACATAATTGCCATGTGCTTCGTACTCTCAAAAGGGGATACGTGACCCGAGCCATGTATGTAACATTGCAAAACATTCAATTTCTTCACATATGGGACAAAGCTTTTACAGAAATCTAAACACAATCAAAACTGGGTAATTATGACTGGCATTTTTGGAAACAAAACGAAAATCCCAAGTTGAGCAGCGGTTGTTATCTCAATCTGCCAGCGCTTTATCTTTTGCGATGCCAGCTGAAGTGAAACAAACCCTTCGCTAGTACACACATGTTCCTCATATATTACGTTGCTATTAAAAATCTATTATTAATTTTAAATTACGCTGTTAAGTTATCTAAAGCATTAATTCTTTTGAGATCTGATATTATACTACATATGATAGTTCAACAGTTATTATTATTATACATGATAAATAGAAAAGTAAATATATCAAAGTTATAGGAGGATATACATATTACAACATCAACATCATATAAATTATATATATATATATATATATATATATATATATATATATATATATATATATATATATATATATATATATATATATATATATATATATATATATATATATATATATATATATATATATACATATATATAATTTCATGATGTTGCATGATGTTGCCTTTGTTAATATAAAATAATATATATATATATATATATATATATATATATATATATATATATATATATATATATATATATATATATATATGTGTGTGTGTGTGTGTGTGTGTGTGTGTGTGTGTGTGTGTGTGTGTGTGTGTGTGTGTGTTCATATACGCTGTTAATTTCAAGTAATCGGACCTTGGCTACGCCACCTCGGCTATTTCCCGAATTGATCGGCCACTTCCCACTTTGGCTGATTACGGATTTTTCACAGAGAGATATATATATCACAGATATATATATATATATATATATATATATATATATATATATATATATATATATATATATATATATATATATATATATATATATATATACACAGTAATGTAATCAACGTAAATTGGCTTCTTGCAAAACCATTTGTTGAACGTACAGCAATATCTAGTTTTGTCCAGTTTTGTTTATTTTCTTTTTGTTTTTCCTTGTCTCTGGTCTTTCACTTCCCCTCTACAGTAGTTGTGTTCTCATAAATAAATCACCCATGTGAGAATGTTTATTATTTTCATGCTTGTTAGTAATTTGTCTGGTCGTTTGCCGCCTGCTGCCGACTCCTCACGCCTGTGTTGTGGAGCTTTTGTGTGCTGCATCCAATTTAGTGTGCCAGCTGTTCCGCTTTACAGGATGTCTAGCACATTTTGCTTCTGAAGGATATTCTCCAGCATTTACGTTTGCTCCACTCTTGGCCCCTTTTGTTTAGTGGCATCTAGTGGTAGTCTAATGCCAGTTTCTTCCACACCTTGTGAGCCACGTGCTGTGTCAGCACCCACCTTTACTGACCGAGTTCGTTGGTGGCACCCCTTATACAAAATATTTGTCCAGGGCCCTCCCGAGTGTCCTGTGTGGTGTTGCTATACCTGTCCCTAAACCTTCAGTTCATTAGCGTTCCGGGACCATTTTGGGGCCTCCCAGCGCCGAAGAAAAAAGTAAGATCAACTTAATCTGTTTTAGGATCATTCTTACTTTGTTTCTTATGGAAGCCCAGTGAACGCTGTACTGAGACTTATAGCTGGTGTAAGGACAACACTCTACTTTAGCACTCCACTTGTTTATTTGTATTGGGACGATTTATCGACAACCTTGTCCTTTTGTCTATGTATATGTCTTCGGTTATGGAAATGATTAGAGTTAAAGTGTGTTGTTTTGTAATGTTCTTTGTTAACAGCTTTTTATAGATTTAGGGATATATTGCTTTCTTATTCTCCTCCTATCATGTGTTAGTGCAATTTACGCCCAGGAGTTATTATTGATTTCTACCTTTTATTTATTTCTGTCACTTTATCTACTGAGTAAAAATGATGTGTATTCTGTTTGCGAGTGTCTTTTCCTCTCATGTTCCAGTTTTCAAAGGAAGTATCTTTTTGGCGTAGAGTATTCATTATAATAAAAGTATTCTTTTCAGTTTTTCCTAGCGTTTTCTTTACATCCTCTTATTGAGATTTTGCCTTGAAATGTTTATTTCCTGACGGAGTCCTACCGATTGCCATACCAGTACGGACTAATAATCAGGAGAAAGAACCTGAAAGCACCAAGAACCCCCAATAAGATCTAGGGTTCATATATATATATATATATATATATATATATATATATATATATATATATATATATATATATATATATATATATATATATATATATATATATATATATATATATATATATATATATATATATATATATATATATATATATATATATATATATATATATATATATATATATATATATATATATATATATATATATATATATATATATATATATACATATATATATATATATATATATATATATATATATATATATATATATATATATATATATATATATATATATATATATATATGTGTGTGTGTGTGTGTGTGTGTGTGTGTGTGTGTGTGTGTGTGTGTGTGTTTGTGTGTGTGTGTGTGTGTGTGCGTGTGTGTGTGTGTGTGTGTAACAGTCACGAGGGTGACCTTTGAAAGTCTTTGAACAGTGTGATATGATGATCTGGCAGGGCACTTTCGCTGTAGAGGCGATGGTGCCGGTGGCGAGGAATGTCTGATGTATACATTTGGGATCTGACGAATGCGTCTTGAGTGCATGGAAACAATATGTGTTCGTTCGGTCACTGAACTAATGCAGAGGAAATGCCCAGTTCCGTTGGGGTATGTGCGTACGTGTGTACGATCCCCCATGATATATGACGGGAGGCACATGGACTCACGGGAGGACTCTGGTTTCGATGGGTGGCGTGTGTGTTTGCCTTGTGTGAGTGTTTAAGGACCACCACTGTGAAAATACCTTATCTAGCGGCCATAAGAAGTGAGTACCACAACTCATGAACACTTATTTTTTTCCAGACTTTATATAGTGCTGCAGTGAAATCCCATTGTGCCTCCCTGACGCATTTTTCTGTTTTGAATACGAATATTAATTTCAGGTTTTAACATATATGTTTCTTCCTACAGGAAGCTTGAACATTGTCCTGGAAGGACAATTAGTGGGGAGTAGTGTTATTATTTTTTACAGACTATATGACTTGTATTGTGGTTGTTACGACCTTATTATATTGCTTGATGATAAGGGGGTCATTGACTATTATGGTTTGTTGTAAAATAATATTTATGCTGGTTTGGGGAACAGTATTCCCTATAGTAATGTGTTCCTTTGATAGGGAGTGTGAGTCACGCCAATTCTTGACCGTAGTCTTTGTACAGTTACTTTCGTTAAATTTGTTAATAAAGTCTAGTTTTCTATATCAGTGTCTCATTCCAGTTGGCCTTCGTGTAAAGATAGGTTTAGAGAGAATCTTATGATGAAAAGAGAAGGGATCTGCTGACCCATGCAAGGCCACAGCTACCAAGAACATCTCAAGAAAGGTGAAATGGTAAATTCTGTTCGTAAAACAGATACAGTAATATAAAGACGGCCCTCGAACCCGGGTGATTAAAACACACACATGTATGTTTGTACATAACACGAGTTAATGAAAATATTTTTGGAAATTAAAGAAAAAGTCATTCTGAGCAGAAAATGTTCTCTAATGATATCCATTTTGAGGCTTCTTTTGTTGGTGAGGTGAATTTTTAAAATAACAGTTTTTCCTTTAACGCTGCTCTCGGCCAAGATGGGGTCAGGGATATTGGGGGAAGTGTTGACGATGTGTATTAGGCAACTGGATTGTTTCTTTCAGGTTATTGAAAAATGTAACATTACAGTCCCTTCGGCTAGTAAATCACCATTGAACAGAGTTCATTGTATCTAATTTTAATGATTAGCTTTACGTATCAAGAAAGTGCAAATTATTTGTGAAAGATGAATTCTAGTACACACTGTCCGTCTGCCTCATCACAGAATTGTTGAATCAGGAGTCAGAACTAGGCCCACGCCTGTGCTGAATGAGTGATTGTGACAGTAATCATAATGATAAGGGAATGCACTTTGAACAATGTCAGCTTTTTTGTCTCTTTCGATTACTGTACGAACAGGCCTCCTTTGACAGGAAAGAATGAAGAAAGTGAATTTTCCACAATGTTCCCATTCTTTTTCATTTGGCAGAGACGAAAGTGTTTCCATAGGTTTGTTTTGCCCTTTGACTGGTGTGTGATGAATACTTTTGATGGAGAAAGAGATTTCTTTTCTTTATCGGAGTCCAGTGAATACCATTGCCGGAGAGGGAGAAGGTTTCAACGATGCATGCATATTTCTCTTTTGTTGAGTATCTAAAGAATACATTTAATTTCGATGTATTTTATCCTTATTGGCCTAATCACCGATTTCCAATTTTTATAACAGTGGAGTTCACAACCGTCTAGAAATGGAGCTGTTGCAAAACCCATAATTAAACATATCTGCAAATTCCACATTACTGGAATGGTAAGGCATTGTCTCCAGTTTCTTGCTCTCGAAATGAATCAGGAATTTGACAGTTGTAACCCAGATACACTCACTTATATCGGCTGAAAAGCGAGACTCTTTAAAGTAACAAGTGAACTGATTAGCTCCATCCCCCTCTCCACATCCCTGAATACTCATCGGACATCTCGTACGCTCCATCTTACTTGCCCGTTTAATGATAAGAGTTATTTTAAAAGATCACCTCATCGACAAATGAAACCTTAAAATGTATATAAATATTTTCTGCTCAGAATGACTTTTTCTTTAATTTCCAAAAATATTTGCATAAACTCGTATTTCACCCCATATATATATATATATATATATATATATATATATATATATATATATATATATATATATATATATTGTCACGAAGTGATCAAGCACCTGGTTATTACACAAATAATAATACCAAAAGTTACCTCACATTGACCAGATACTTGAAACCTCATAACAAAGAGTTACTGAAACTCTAAAGGTATAATGATCCCATAAACTTACTTATCACTTGAGAAAATCAATGTAACTTTATCAAGCTATGGATGAGGCAACAATTATTAAGTTATATCCAGACTAGTGGAATATGGGTTATCTTCAACCAGCACTGTAACTGTATCTCTGGTTCTATTTTACCTAGATAAGTCTCAGGTGAACAAACAGATACATCACTTACCTTGTACACATTCATTAATGTCTCTAATTACTGCTGGTCAAAATGAAACAATATGTTTTAAAAACTTTAAACAAACAGGTTTATTTCTAAGTTCAAAAGTTATATGTAAAGTTCACAATTTCAAAAGATTTACCATTAATTGACAACAGTGTAAGATTTAAGTATTTCTTAATCAAGTTTAATTCACAAAACTCTAATTTATTAAGAAAGCAATTTGGTTAGGTAAGAATCAAACTATTAACTATCACTCAAGTGCCAAGATATATATCTGACTAACCAATACAAACAATCGCCAAAATATTACTGACTGGAACCCACACAAACATTCTCCAAAATCTCAACAACATGTGGGTACTAACAAAATGCAAAGAAATCACCAGCAAAACACAGTAATAATAAAATTATAAGAATGTGATAGTACAGACATATAAGAATGCGATATGCAAAAATGGAAATATACCAACCACCAAAAATGTGCCTAAAGACTATACCAATCTTTAGAAAACACTGTTAAGGCACTAAGACTTATTCAAAATAACAATTCTCTTTTACCAAGACTATCACTTTAAGTCTTACTATTACAAAACTCATTAATCACCACATTGCCTTTTGGAATTATTACACCATTATACCTCTCCACAACACTTGCACAAAACAATATTCCTGATCACCTTCTACAAAATTAACACACTCCTTGGGTGAGTTTAACAGAGCTTTTACAAACAGTGGCCCTTCAGTTATTTCCTTTATATGTAATGGGATTATTGAGAGAGAGAGAGAGAGAGAGAGAGAGAGAGAGATGCTTCTCTTAGGGACCCTTCCAGCAGACTGACTGTCTTTGGAACAGCACTACATTTACAACTCTCCAACAGGCCCTTCCAGAACACATGATACGTAGAGTATGTATACATTCACACAAGTATACATACATTCATACATACACATAAGTATAGACATATATAAATACACACACGGCTGAGTTTCGAGCGCCTGACCCTTATCTACATGATGGACATTTCCTATTCAGGGTTAAGCAGAAAAAGATATTTTAAACCAAATTCTTGGGAGTCTTACACAGCTGAGCAAACAATGGGAAGCGCTTTTGGACCCAAAATTGGCTGGTTGACAGCTCGTCAACTCCAATTTCACAGTTCCTCGTTCTCTCTTTCCCAGATTACGAACAGAATGGACACAGACACAGCTAATAACCATACGCTAAGCATATATCATAAATATATAATAGACAACTGGCTGCTAGCTGTCAACTCATCACGATAATATAAGAGAGTTCTTTTTCTTTAGTGCGAGTTATAGGAAGGCAAGCTCCTACCCTCTCTCTCCGCAAACAGGATGTGGCGACGCAATTCCACATATTAAACAAAGGGAAAAACATTCCATAGTATTGTAAGCTTACACGATACATAACTTATCTGCAAGAAAAAAAGACATTTTAAAATCACATCTTCACAATAAATGACGAATCTGCAAACAAAACATCAAAATTTTTGTAGAGACATATAAACACTTATAAAATGGTTATATATATTATAATACCTTATAATAATATATATATATATATATATATATATATATATATATATATATATATATATATATATATATATATATATATATATATATATATATATATATATATATATATATATATATATATATATATATATATATATATATATATATATATATATATATATATATATATATATATATATATATATAAACAAGCAGGAGTCCAAAGAAGACGACAGCCAACAAAACAGTTACATATTTATTGTTAGAAACGTTTCGTGTTACTTAAACACATCATCTGTCTGTAAAATTGAAATATATATATATATATATATATTAATTCTCTTAATTCAAATAAAAGCTAAATTAAAAACAGTAGTTACATTATTAAAATTACAAAATTTATAAAAGGCAAAAATGAGCAGTGAATTTTGAAGCCAACCTGATCACAAAACAGGGAAAGACGAAGTGAGACCACACGCTCACGCATGCCCAGAGAATACTTATGCTAAGTTCACACATTCACGCACAGTCGAAAAATTGTTAAGTATGTAAATACAATGTAAATGTACCATAAATACTATGTAAGTGTGCCAGTATGTGGTGCGACCGTTACGCACCACATGGGTGTATGCTGGGATCCACGAATCTTTCGACCTGTTCAAAACCATGCGTGGGTGGCAACATCAACTGCCATTTAGCATGGCCCGACCCACACAGTTGTGGCGCCAACCTCGTGGTGACCACATGGCCGCTGGACCTTACCTGTGGTCCCACGTCACTCCATGGTTCCCGCCTTGCACCGTTTGGGTCTGTGCATGGCATAGGAGTAGAAGCGGCAGCCCTGCCGCACTACACACATCCGAGACAAATTGGCAACGCTGTGACCTGGGATAAAAGGGGCAGGCGGCGTGCTTGCGGGTCAGTGCTCTCCAGAACAGCATCCTGCTGTCTGTGTTTTATATTAAATAAATATACAGTTGCAACATCATGTCTGCCTCTATCCTCTTTCCAATTACTAAGTATTGATGAGAATAATATGTCATGGGTTTGAAAAATATCTTTTCTTAAATTAACTAGCACAAATATAGTACACAAATAAAGAGGGCAAAATTAACCTGAAAAGACTATCTAAGTATACAATACTGAATTTTAAATAAGTCCAAAATACTATATGTAACACAGGGGAAAAAAAGATTACAAGAGATAGCAAAAAATAAGCAAGTCATACACAATGTAACAAATATCGGAGAAGGTACTTTCAAAAAGATAGCATTATAATTTCAGAAAAGAATCAATGTTAAGTAATTATTACAAAGGGCAAAATAACTACAACACATACAGGTACACAAATATTAAGTAAATATTGTAATTCGAACTAAATGTATGAACAGACATTTAAGTAAATACAGTGAGTTAAACAATAAATTATACAGGAAAGTAACTAAATCATGTTCTCCTGCCAATGCACTGAGCCTTCAGCCGATGAAAAATATTCTTTCAGCATGTTCTGTTGTTCCTTTGCATCCCTGGTTGCACTGTTGCTGGTCACGGTTGGAAGGGCTACTCCTAAGGACAGGTCACTCCTCCAGCTACCAGGTATGACGGTATGTGTGACAGGGTGCTCCTGATCTCCTTCTTGTCTACGTGCATTTTTTTTTTATTATAATATTATGCAGAACACTTGTGCTGCTGGCCGGCCCTTTTATAGCTGGGGTTTAACCCCCGCAGTAGTGGGGACAACGGGAGGTTGACGTAACTCAGTAATGCACAACGTTACACATACGATATACATATGTCGGTGTTGCGTGCTCTGCCACGCACTACTTTTGGCTGTGCCGCCGCTTTTCGGGCCACTTCCTGTAAGCATCACGTCACGCTTACGCTGTGCGTACATTTGCAGGGCACTATAATACGCTTGCTTTACGCACATCGGCCCATGTCATGGATCCAGTTGGCCGGGGTTTATTCACCTCACGTATGGTCACGTTTCACAATTTCTGGCCGTTCGTGGGCATGCATGCCTTGATATGTGAATGTTTGAACTTAGCGTTAGGCCAAGTGCAAAGGAGAAGACACGTTGGAGTTTAGAAGAGGTGCATGACGTTTAATAAACAAAGACTCAAGGGTCGTTAAGTAGGCAGATTGTTCTGTAGTTACAATAATAGAAAAATGTTTTTCTATCAATATTAATCTTGCATTTAACGGCATGATTTCTACTACTAGAAAATTCGGGTTTAGTAATTCATGAGCCAGCTCTGTAGCTCAAACCTAAGTGGCTGTAATAACGGACCTGCAACATTCTCTTTGATGAGCCAACATAAATACCAAGATATCTTGGGCATTCAAATTTGTAAGTAATAAATTGGACTTCATAAATGTCTGTGGCTTGTCCTTATAATTAAAAAAAGCCGCCAATCTTTAGTGGATCATAGGTATTAGACTCAGTTTTAGAAATCCAAACTCTTTTTCCTTGATTTATTTAGCTTTGGATCTAAGAAAGTCAGATTGAGTATATGGAGTACATAGTCAATTTAGGAACATTAAATTTCACAATGTGACCAGAAAAGTCACCTGCTAAAATCTTGTTAACAACATTATAAACAAGTTGTTCTTGGATAGGAAATTTTGGTAAATATTCAAGTAAAAATTCAATTTCGGAGTGGAAATTTACCCAGCTACATGTATAACGGAGAGCTCTGAAAACTAGGGTAGTTATGGCATTAATTTTAAATGAAAAGTAACACGAACTATAAAAATTACCTCCAAGCCCTGTATAAGTACTTTTTCTAAAAACTGATGTACTAAAGTTATGGTCAAAGTGGGCGATTTTTATGTCTAAAAAGGGCAGTGTATTCTCAGTCTCCTGCTCAATAGTAAATCTAATATTAGGATGTCTAGAGTTAACGTAATCTGGAAAAGACTGCCATTGCCATGAATATTTAAACAGGGCAAAAGTACCATCAGCATATCTCCTATAGTAAAGGGGTTTAAAGGGTTCGGGACAGTTATTTAAAAACTCTTCTTCTAAATGCGTCATAAAAACATTTGCGAACAAAGGACCCAATGGAGACCCCATAGCAACTCCCTCGACCTGTAAGTGAGTTGTTTGTTAAAAATAAAAGCAAAATCATGCACTGCAAGTTCCAAGAGAGACTTAAAAAGTTGTCTATTAAAACCTTGAAAAATAACATCACTCTCATAACGACTCAACATCTAAACTGGCCATATATAAATCGCTATCGTGATGAACTACTTGTTGTTGGAAGTCAAAACCATTTTATATCGCAAACTGGGTACTGAGAAATCATTTAATAGGTGAACTAAATATTTAGAGACACTATAGGAAGGGATATTATACAATGACATAATTGGTCTGATAGGTATGCCATCCTTATGGATCTTAGGGAGCCCACACAAAATGCCATATGATGACCCTGTAACAAATAGTTTTTGGAAGGGTTCTTCATTTAAGATGTTATTTCTTTAGCTTTCTAAGAAATCTATTAATCTTTTCTTCCCTTCCGTAGATTTCTAGGAAGGCTAGGTTCTCCAATCAATAGAGATTGTGTATTATCAGAAAGTATTTTATTAACTTTATATAGAGAGTCTTGTTTATTCATTAATACTACTCCGTTGCCCATATCGGGTTTGCAAATAACGGTATTTTCCACTTTACTCAAATTTCTTAAAATTTCCAACTCTTCCTTTCTAAAGAAAGGAGCCCACTTATTTTTAAGTTCTTATAAGTGTCATGCAGGATAAGAGAAAGTTACTGTTACAAGCTATTAAAATTTCCACAGTTCAAGCCCTTCAGTCTTTGGAACAACACCTCAAAAGAAAAGTAAAAATACGAGATATTAGGTCTATATGACGGAATACAGAAGTCCAAGCCAAAAGATAAAAGAAACTTCCTCTTCGAAAGAACATAGTAAGAATAGTTAAAAATACAAGTGCTACGCTCATCTAAACTGGGAATACAAATACCTAGAGATTTCAGTTTTCTCTTGTGAAATCTCCAGGTATTTGAGTCTTTGTTTATTAAACGTCATGCACTTCTTCTAAACGCCAACGTGTCTCTTTCTCCTTTTCACTTGGCCTAAGTATTTTCTGGGCACTCGTGAGCTTGTGGTATCACTTCGTCTTTCCCTTTCCTGTGATCAGGTTGGATTAAAAAATTCTTTCCTCTTTTTTGCTTTTTATGATTTTTTTTAATTTTAAAGAATGCAACTACTTTTTTTTTTTATTTAGCTTTTATTTTGAATGAAAGAATTAATATGTATTTTTCAATTTTACAGACCGATGATGTGTTTAAGTAACACGAGACGTTTCTAACGATAAATATGTAACCGCTTAGTTGACTGTCGTCTTCTTTGGACTCCTGCTTCTTGATGTATATTTCCGCCTGAATATATACATATATATATATATATATATATATATATATATATATATATATATATATATATATATATATATATATATATATATGCATGCCTCATTAATCTATAATCTAAGTTGCTCTAATCACTTTCCATCAATCGTAAACATTCTTATTTATTCCTATTATTTTATTATACCGGAGGAGTTGCACTGTTTTCTCCGACGTCCTCATAACAACAGTAGGCTATTTTTTTATATATATATATATAGGTGTTGCTTCAGTCACTAGTCCGTTAAGCTAATTGTGAGTCCTCTTTCTCTTATGTCACCTCTTCACGTATGTGCTTGGAGATATCGTCGTTGTGAGATTTCTACAATTTCCATTTTTCCTATCTCTTCCTCCAGGAATTTGTGTGTGATTTTCATTTCATCAAAACTGCGTTCTATAAGGAATTGAGTTTTTTTTTTTCATTATATGATGTCAGTGTACAGTACTGCTACTGATAGTTCTTCATCGGAGGGGTGGGTAGAGCTCTCGGCTAGCACACTGTTGGCCCAGCGTTCGACTCTCCGACAGGCTAAAGAAGAATTAGAGAAATTTATTTCTGGTGATAGAAATTCTTTTCTCGTCATATGTGGTTCGGATTCCACAATAAGCTGTAGGTCACGTTGCTAGGTAACCAGTTGGTTCTTAGCCACGTAAAATAAATCTAATCCTTCGGGCCAGCCCTAGGAGAGCTGTTAATCAGCTCAGTGGTCCGGTTAAACCAAGATATACTTTTTTTAACTGCTACTAAAGATCTCTCTCTCTCACTCTCTCTCTCTCTCTCTCTCTCTCTCTCTCTCTCAGTAATATCGTTTAATTGGTAAAATATCGCTTATCCAACGCAGCAGCAGAAATTTAATCGGGATTCCTAATTTTTCCACGTTCACTTTGTTGCTTAATTTTCCTATTTTTTTCTCGGTATATATTGGACAAGTGAGGTGTTCATTCAGGTCAAGAAATTGTCTTTAGCTTTATTAATCTAGACAAAATTTGGCACGTGCCCTCATTTGACCCAGCTTAGATAATAGGGTAGGTTTCAAACCCGTAACCCTTCCCCCATCCCCCTTCCCCCTTCCCTTTGTAACTATGTGGGAAGGGGGTGACATGTAAAAATAACCGAAACGACTGATATTAGTGTTTAGTCCATGGTTGTTGAGGTTGCTGAGATGAATAATGGAACTCCCGATGCCCTTGAAGTACAAGTGCAGCCCGGATAGGAAAGGGGTACGTAAGATGATTAGTGACACTCCCGTTGCCCTTTAAGTCCAAGTTCAGCCCCGATAGGAAGCTGGTAAGTGAGATGAATAGTGACACTCCTGTTGCCCTTTAAGTCCAAGTTCAGCCCCGATAGGAGGCTGGTAAGTGAGATGAATAGTGACACTTCCGATGCCCTATAAGTCCAAGTTCAGCCCCGATAGGAAACGGGTACATGAGATGAATAGTGACACTTCCGATGCCCTTTAAGTCCAAGTATAGCCCTGATAGAAAATCGGGGTGAGAATGGGTGAAAAATAAAATGTAAAAAATGACAGATATTAGTGTCTAATCAATAGTTTCGAGGCTGCTGAGGTGAATAGTGATGCTCCCAATTCCCTTTAAGTCCAAGTTCATCACTGACAGAAATGGGGGGTGAGAAGGGGTGAAATATAAAATGTCAAAAATGCTGGTCAATGTAACAGTAACTGAAAAGGAATAGTGTGAGAGAGAATGAGAGTGAGGAGGAGAGGAAGTGAGAGAGAGAGAGAGTAGAGGGGGTGTTGGGAGGAGAGAGAGAGAGAGTTAATCAGTTGTCATTCAGAGTTTTCCAGGGTAATGCCGGGTTGGTTTGCTAGTATCTGGAAAAAAGGGACAGTCACCACAGTAATATGTGGTTAAAGGTAACAGTCACCACAGTAATACCTGGATAAAAGGGACAGACAGCACAATAATACCTGGTTAAAGGTGACGGACAGCACAGTATTATTTGGATAAAAGGGACAGCTAACAAAGTAATACCTGGATAAAAGGGACACTTACCACAGTAATACCTGGATAAATAGGACAGAAAGCACAGTAATAATTGGAAAAAAGGGACAATCACCACAGTAGTGCATGGATAAAAGGGACAGTCACCACAGTAATGCCTAAATAAAGAGGACAGACGTCACAGTAATAACTGGATAAAAGGGTTAGCCACCACAATAATATCTGGATAAAAGGGACAGTCACCACAGCTATACCTGGATAAAATGGACAGTCACCACAGTATACCTGGATAAAAGGGACAGTCATCACAGCAATAGCTGGATAAAGAGGAAAGACAGCACAGTAATACCTGGATAAAAGGGACAGTCACCACAAAAGTACCTGGATAAAAGGGACAGACAACACACAGTAATACCTGGAAAGAAGGAATAGTCACCACAGTAATATCTGGAAAATTGAGACAGTCACCAGTAATACCGGGATAAAAGTAACAGTCACCATAATAATACCCAAATAAAAGGGGCAGTCAGCACAGAAATACTTGGTTAAAAGGGACAGCCAGCACAGAAATACCTTGATAAAAGGGACAGTCACTACAGTAATATCTGGATAAAATGGACAGTCTCCACAGTAATAACTGAATAAAAGGAACAGTCATTACAGTAATTTCAGCATAAAAGAGACACTCATCACAGTAATACTGGATAAAAGGGACAGACTGCTCAGTAATACCTAGATAAAATTGACAATCACCAGTCTAAAATTTTGATGAAAGGGACAGTCACCACAGTAATATCTGGATAAAATGAACAGTCACCACAGTAATACCTGGATAAAAGGGACAGTCACCACAGTATTACCTGGGTCGAATGGACAGACAGTACAGTAATATCTGGATAAAAGGGACAGCCACCATATTAATACCTGAATAAAAGGGATTTTCACCATAGTAATACCTGGATAAAGGGGACAGAGAGAACAGTAATAACAGGACAAAATGGACATCACCTCTGTAATACCTGAATAAAATGGACACATAACAGTAATACCTGATTAATGGGTACAGATAACACAGTAATGACAGGTTAAAGGGGACAGCCAGCATAGGAATACGTGGATAAACAGACAATCACCACAGTAATACCTGGATACATGGGACAGACAGTACATTAATACCTGGTTAAAGGTGTCAGACAGCACAGTGTGAATACATGGATAAAAGGGACAGTCACCACAGTAATAATTAGATAAAAGGGACAGTCATCACACTAATACTGAGATAAAAGGGACAGTTACTACACTAATACTGAGATTAAAGGGACAGTCATCACAGTAATACTTGGATAAAAGGGACAGTCACCACTGTAATTTCTGGATAAAAGGGAGTCATCACAGTAATATCTGGATAAACTGGACTGACAGTAAAGTAATACTTGGATAAAAGGGACAGTCACCACAGTAACACCTGGATAAAAGGTACAATAAGAACGTTAATACCTGGATAAAAGGAACAATCATCACAGTAATCCCTGGATAAAAGGGATAGACAGAACAGAAATACCTGGATAAAAGGGACAGTCACCACAGTGATGGCTGTCAGTTCACCCATAACCACTAGCAGACCCAGAAAAATTTCATGGGGAAGCACTAATTTTCATATCATACATACATCCATATGTATTTATGTATACATATTATATATATATATATATATATATATATATATATATATATATATATATATATATATATATATATATATATATATATATATATATATATATATACATGACTTTTATCACATCACCATGATTCATATACAAGCATTAAGCTACAAACGTCCTTGTTGGCCGTGTGGGTAAAGGCGTCACTGTAGTCCTGAGTTCTTGTCTTTTGTTGGTTCGAGACCACAGGACGATGAACTTATTATCAACTAAAAAATTCCCCTTCAGTAACATATATGAAAATATATTATTTCCGAGGTAGAGTGAATTGGATATTAAAGGACGTTTGTAGCTTAATGCTGATACACACACACACACACACACACACACATATATATATATATATATATATATATATATATATATATATATATATATATATATATATAAAATGTTTGTTAAAAGGCCTATTGCCAGGTCAAATAGGACCATCTTTTACTGCTGTATCTGTTTTAAGAACAGAATCAATTATCTTACTTTCTTAAGATCACTGGTAGCAGTGGTCCTTCCCCATCCTGGGTCAGCAAATTCCTTCTCCTTTGTCGACTTCTCTTTTTGAACCTTTTCTTAAACAAAGGCCTATTGGAATTAAACACTGATGTAAAAAGCTAGATTTTATTTGCAAATTTAACGAAAGTTATTCGGCCAAAGTAACAATCATGCAATGGAGTGAATTCCACCTCTATAAATGGGAAGCATCACTAAAGGAAATTATGATCCACGAACATTCAGTTTAACAGTTCTAAACCAACGAATACTAGTGACTAACACCTTGGTCACCAAAATAAAATAATAAGGTCATAATTATTCTAGACCACAATAAATGTCATATAGTATGTAAAGAATAAACACCACTTCCCAAAATATTCGTCCTCACAGCACGAAACCAGAATTCCTGTTGAAAGAAACATATCATATATTAAAACCTGAAATGGTGTTAAATGTCATTCCTAGTCAAAGCAGGAAAATGCACAATGGAAACAGCACGGGAAAATTTATAGAGGAATTTCACTGCAGCGCGACTGGGTCTTTCCAAAAAAAGAAAAAAGTCTGGAAAAAAATAAATGTTCATGAGTTATTGTACTCACTTTCCTGTGGCCCAGATAAGATATCGTCATGGTGGGGCCTCTTTAAACAATCACAAGGCATCACACACACCAGCCACAAAAACCAAATTCCTGCTGTGAGTTACTATTCCTCTGATAATATACTGTTCAGGAGTGCCACACACATATGCACTCACTTTAATCATTTCTTCCGGAAATGTGATGACCTCGGGTCAATGCTTGATCATGCTGTCTCCATGGACTTGAATCATGATCAAATAGCCCTCTGTATCCAACTGTGCAAACCTGCAGCGTCGACACAAATGCACCTGCAGCTGAAGCGTTGTAAATATTTTTCATGGGGGGCACGGGTCCAGGTGCCCTAGCCCCTGGATCCGCTAGTCCCCACAACTGTTCAAAGGATGAATGTTCTCATGAAATATATAGAATTGCCCATCAGATCATTAACATAAATTCTTCCTCCCTCTTCCTTCTGCTCCCCTTCCCCCTTCCCATTCCCTCTTCCCTTCCCCTCCCTTCCTTCTCCCTCTCCGCTTTCCCTTTTACCTCCCCTACACATAAACTGCCATTAAGATTTTTACCAGGCAGCACCAGTTTGGTCGGTTAAAAATAAGAACAAAGTTTTTAACAATTAATTTTCATTCATATCTTCCATGGTTACTTAAAATGATCAAACGGAAAACATTTGCTTATGTAATGGAGGCGTGATGCGTAAACCATTGCTTGTAGGGCACAGATGTATCTTCCTTATATAAGATTTTATCATTATCATCATTATCGCTTCCAACGCTGCATGACGCGAAGAGCCTCTGCGAAAAGCCGCCACTCGTGTCCTCCTCTTCTAGTGCCCACAGAGGCCCCACTGGCGGTATCTCTTACTATTCTCCCAGGGGTTGCGTGAAGGACATGTTCACTCCACCTCCATACCCCTTTCATCATTATCTCATATGTAAATGGAACTTACAAAATTTCCATTAGGTTATGATTTCTAATTCTTTCCTGTCAACTGACTCCTAATATAGCAATTTTTGTACATAAAGTTTCATCGACATACCATGGTTCATGTCCGTATAATAAACCAAATTGTATCAAACACGAATAATCTTATTATCGTATGCAGTTTCATTCTATATGATTTCCCAGCCATATTTAGCCTGCCCATTGAAATACCTTTTACGGTCTTTTTCTGAAATCAAGGTCATTGTTCATTAATATATGAAAAAAATATTCAACCCCATTAACACCTTCTCCATCTAAGTTAGTTCGTCTTGGTTCGTACGCTGTCCTCATAACCTATATTTTTCTTAGATTCATTTTGAGTCCCCTCTCTCATGATATGCCACGCACTTTATTATGCAAATTTTCCAAATCTGTCTGTTAATTTTTCACCTTTACTCCAAACTATGCCTCCTTTTCCATCGCCCATCCCCTTTTTTGTTACAAAGTCTAAGAAAAGGCAATCATCAAAAGTCAAGTAACATTTCATTGTAGCACTTCACTGTTTGCTGAAATTGAACTTGACAGGACCCAACAATATCAACTTTTATTCTACTTCGTCCAGGGATAATTTCAATTAGCTTCTCATATTTCACAACGTTGTCATAGTAACGGAAGACATTTCATAATGTTGGTCTGCGGACGTCTCAGATGCCTTCGTAATGAACGAAAATCATGAAAAAGAGATTTTCAAATCCCAACAATGCTGTTCAACAAGTCTTAGCACAAATGTAAATTTTAGTATGGTTATTTGAGTCTGTTGAAACAAACTAGTAACTATTGATCTTAACCTTCATATTTCAAAGCTCTACATCATTGATATTGCCTATATTTTTTTATCATTGACTAATAAACACTTATGATACCAACTTCATGATGAATAACGGAAGTGAGTTTAAAAGAACATTTTTATTTTTTATCAAATCAATATGTGAATAGCACACGTGGAGAAGCCTGTATAATTCATCTCTCTCTCTCTCTCTCTCTCTCTCTCTCTCTCTCTCTCTCTCTCTCTCTCTCTCTCTCTCTCTCTCTCTCATTTCCATGCAGTATGGTCTCAATTTGCCTTCCAAATAAACGTCGTGTCTGTCATTCCGTAGTAAACCAAAACGCCAGACCCTTCGAAAACAAAGCCTGGCTAATGGAAGACGTTCTTTGGCATTCAAATGAATTCTGAGAACGTCTAAGGGGAAAAGGATATATAAATATTCGTTCAATAAAAGCCTATCGAAATCATTTAATCAAGGATTGAGTCATTTTTTAACTAGAAGAAGCTTTTTTTATTGTTTAAGATTTACTAGCATTGTGAACAGCAAACATGAAGGGTTTTAATTGCTAGAAAAATATCTACGAAAACTCGCGTTGCAACTTAGTCCCTCACGCTCCATACGTAGTTTTAAAGCCATGCTTTATGCTAAATCCCGTGGCCCCCACCATTTCTCTCTCCGTTCATACCCGTTTCTTGATTTTATCTGTGGTATTTTAATATTCTGAAGTACTCGGTCACTGTCAAGCAAAACATTCAGCGCACCTTCCGTTCTCTGTTCGTTCTCCTCAAACCTCTATTCCTTTTCAGAATACAATTTCAGGCAGCTCCTAACTTCCATGTATTAGAACCTTTTTTCCTTCGGGAAGGGGCAGCTACAGATTCGTCAGCCTCACAGTTCTCTATAAAACGTTTTGAGATGGGTTGCTGGCCCTGTACCCGTTTCCTCCTGGGCTTCGACCCACGCTACTAGGTCTGTTATTCCACTGCTTAGGTAAACGGAAGCTTGTGAGATTTGAGACAACGAGTCTCAAGTGTTCCGGCACTCGTCGGAATCGAACTCGGAACCTTTCGCCTCTTACAGGATGAGGAGGATCCACAATAACGCTTAAGCCACATTCTTCTCCTAATAAGCATGGCTACCAATTCGCTTTAAAGCACATTTACTGTTACCTCTTATACACATGCAAACAAACAAACATCACCACCTCTCAGATGAGTAGGTGATTTGATAACTACTTCTCTGATGCCTTTTTAGTTTTCTGCAAAAGAAAACTATTGTGCCGGCCTTGTCTGTCCTTCCGCACTTTTTCTGTCCTCCCTTAGATCTTATAAACTAATGAGGCTAGAGGGCTGCAAATTGGTTAGTTGATCATTCATCCTCCAATCATCAAACATACCAAATTGCACCCTTATATCCTCAGAAGTTATTTTATTTGAGATTAAAGTTAGCCATAATCTTTCTTCTGGCAACGATATAAGGCAGGCCACCACCGGGCTGTAGTTAAAGTTTCATGGGCCGTGGCTCATACTGCATTATACCGAGACCACCGAAAGATAAATCTATTTTCGACGGCCTTGATTATAGGCTATACAGAAAACTCGATTGTGCCGAAGAAACTTCGGCGCATTTTTCATTTGTTATAGAAGGTCATCACTCTCGAAACTTAGATAACAATCCGAAATTTATACAATGAATTTGTTTAAAATACCTCGCAGTTTTTCCGTCAACGAACATTCCCCTGTTTGCATCTGAATGATTCCGCCATTCATTCCGTGTCACGCTACCTTTCCCTCCGGACTTTCTCTTCTCCCTTCGTCTTTCGGGAATCTCAGGCTTTTCATGATTCAGCCGCAACTTGCAGCTAAGACCGGTTCAAACACGTTCAGCCCCAGTTCATCGCGATAGCTTCAAATTGAACTCAGATGTCAGATGCCTCGCTCACTCAGTAACTACGAACTTTCAGTCATTTTTGTTAACCTGAACGACTTTCTCGCCTCCCCAACCTCCTTCCTTCCGCTCCCTCACTAAGTTAAGCTATTGAAATTAACTACCTACCCGCTCTATCTCTCAACTTAATTTTCCCTCTCTGTTTCCTGCTGGTGAAACCGTTTCAGTACTCTCAACTTGTCATTATTAGCAGCACCTAAAAACCCCATCTGTCTGTCTGTCTGTCAGCCAATCTCTGTTGTATGCTTGCAGGATACTCTGTACATGTATGTGTTGCATTTCCTTTACTAATATTTCAATGTCATTGCTTTATGACCAGCGAAATAAAATTCTTATATCAGATGATTGCCTCAGATCTCGTCGATGAATTAATTCTTTGCCAGAGCTTTCTTATAAGAATATAATAATTAATGAAACTGCATCTTCTCTTTTTACAACTATCCATTACTCAGTGCAACCATACTGTATGTTTTCATGGTTCCTCATTGCACCAAATGTTGAAAATATTGCCTTTGCAGCGCTCATTTCATGTTTACATTTATACAGTACATAGCTACAAGTACTTTATATTGTACTTAAAGTATTTTAGGTTTATTTGACAAAATGTTGGAATAAAATCATAAAAACTTGTTTAAATAGTGTTGTACCTAGCAGAAGTACAACTCTTTCTCTGCAACGCTTTCTCTGCAATGCTTTCTCTGCAATGCTTTCTCTGCAGTGGCATTTGATTTAACTTCTGTTATTGGAATTATTACTCTTCATGGCGATAATCATGATGTAGATGTTGATCAACGAATGAAGACTGATTTTTGTCAATAACAAACGATATATTGGTCAAACGTAATAGTTAGTGATCCTAGATAGGGAAAGCATATCAGTGCTTTTTCTTGTGTTTCAAAAATCGTTGATTTCTCTTTGGTTTGTAGGAATTATTTTCTTGTATTAATTCCATAGATCAGTGCTTTCATTTTGAAAAGAAAATAAATACTTTAATTTCACTCTGACTCAAAAGGTAATCGCTTCATTTTGATTCCATACATCAGAACAATCGTTTTGTGTAAAGAAATTAATGTCCTCTTCTGCTTTCCCGAAACACATGGCTCGATCTGTTCGAAAGCGCAGTTCTTTAAAACAAATGTTTTTAAACCAGATTGATATTTTTTTTCCATTTTTACGGTAATGAACATCAAATTTCTCCATTAATAAAAGCTCTATCTGCTCCAGCTGTTACTCACTGAGGGAAAATTTCATATAGTTTCAGCAACTGGCGGCCTTCCCCAACCCCTACCTCCCAAAAATTTACCAGCTATGTAAACCTCAAAACCCAGACGAATTATTTTTTCTTTGCCAAATGTGACATCAAATAAACGATTCTTTTAATTCTAGATGGTTGTCTTTCATGAACCATATCTTGGTTGTCTCCCTTCAACGATTGTGTTTTCTATCGTTTTTCTTTTGAGCTCTGTCTTATTCGGTTGACTGCTAAAAAAGATTCTCTTTCACTCTGTGCGTGCTCATGTGAGTAACCCTTATCAAATATGGGCCTCATGATGATGTCCGTAAACAGGCGATGGCATTTAGTAGAGTGGATAATGGCAATATTGTGCAGAAGGTGATACAAGCATACCAATTTTGCATACCTTACTCTAACTGATCGGCAATTTGGTAATTTAACATGGTGATTTTTTTTGTAGGGTGGCTGCCATGTTGACATTCGAAAAGTTATTTTCTTTTAGAGACGGGCCTAGCTGGTCAATCAGAATTATCCTACAGTTAATATGTTTGTTTCTAGCCATGTTTAGAAGAATATTTCTCTGTTTGTGACACTCTCAAATGTATATTTTTACTAGCTGACCAACCTGGCGCTGCCCAGGAAGCCTCTGAATGACAACTGATAAATCTCTCTCTCTCTCTCTCTCTCTCTCTCTCTCTCTCTCTCTCTCTCAATTCCAGTTAAGATAGTTGCTGCAGTTACATTGCCAAACATATTTGACATTTTATACTTCACCACTTCTTACCCCCTCCATTCCTATTGGGGCTGAACTTGGACTTGAAGGGGCGTTGGGAGTTTGTCTATTCATCCAAGCATTCTCGAAAACTGTGAATTAGAGTCTAATGTCCATAATTTTTTAAATTTTAATTTCCACCTATTCTCATACAAACCCCGCCCCCCGCTTTCCTATTGGGAGTGAACTTGGACTTAAAGGGCATCGGGAGTGTCACTATTCTTCTCAGAGACCTCGAAAACTATGGATTAGACACTGATATCTGTCATTTTCAGTTACGGTCACCCCACTTCCAACCCCCTTCCTATCAGGAATGAACTTGGACTTGAAGGGCATCGGGAGTGGCACTATTCATCTCAGCGACCTTGAAAACTATGGATTAGACACTAATATCTGTTGTTTTCGATTCATTTTACATGTCACCCCCTTCCCACCCCTCTAACCCCACCCTATTGGGACTGAACTTGGACTTAAAGGGCATCGGGAGTATCACTATTCTTCTCAGGGACCTCAAGAACTATGGATTACACACTAATATCTGTCGTCTTGGTTATTTTTTACATGTCACCACCTTCCCACCCCCTTCTCACCCCCCCCCCACTTCCTATCAGTGCTGAACTTGGACTTGAAGGGCATCGGGAGTGTCACTATCAATCTCAGCAATCTCGAAACTATGGATTAGACACTAATATCTGTCGTTTTAGTTATTTTTACTTGTCACCCCTCCCCACCCCCTTCCTACTGGGGCTGAACTTGGACTTGAAGGGCATTGGAAGTGTCACTATTGATCTCAGCAACCTCAAAAACTGTGGGTTAGACACCAAAATCTGTCGTTTTCTGTCATTTTTACATTTCACTCCTTCCCACAACCTCCCTTTGGTACCAGTGATGTCTTACTCCCATAGTGTTCTTTCCCAGATGGTAAGTCATATGTATACCAAGTTTGGTTGAAGTTGCTCAATGCGTTTCAGAGTGTATATGAAGCATACACACAAACACACACAGACCCACACACATGCATACATACATCCATATATATATATATATATATATATATATATATATATATATATATATATATATATATATATATATATATATATATATATATATATATATATAGATAGATAGATAGATAGATAGATAGATAGATAGATAGATAGATTATAGATAGATAGATAGATAGATAGATAGATTATTTGTAACTGCTTTTCTTTTCTTGAGTGAATGACGTTACTTTCAATATTGTACTTATATTAGTAGGGATGTAGGGTTCCAATGGTAGAGATGGTATGCTTGTTTCAGAATTCAGCTAAATGCTTTGCATGGAGTGTTGCCTTTAAGTCTCATCAGTGGCCAAACTCTCATCCATGGCTCCTTGCTGTGAATACACAGCTACAGTATAGGGAAAAAATCTGTAAAAAAAATTATTCCTCATTAACAGGGCAAAATTATTTTTTTTTTCAAAAGGAAAAGAAGTAAAGCCTTAGGTCCCTACTTGTAAATTCTCCTGAGAAAAGGAAATTATAGTGACAATAACTTTACAAAGAATTTTACCCTACTTCCTTCAATCAATATTATGCCAATATAGCTTGACCCTACAAGAATTGTTGAAGATGGTGGGACTAAAATGACTTTCAGAAAATACGTGGCATGGTATTGTAAGAGTTACAGTCTTCAACTCAACAACACAAAATTTAATAGAACTCAGAAAAGACGACCCTTTGGAATTGCCATAGAGAACCACAGGTGCAGGATACCACAAATGGTCAGACTCCAAAGTAACTGAATACTTTTAACGTGAGGAAGAAGCTTCAGTGAATGACATAAAGCATCTAGTGATAATGAAATGCAATAAAAGTAAAGATGATGAGGCACAAAGAGTAATGTGTAACTCTTAATACCTGGCCGACTTGTACAACAGAGCAAGAACACCCAAAATCCTCATGAGAAAGAAGCTCAAGAGTTTCATCCAAATGGGGGGTATATACCGAAATATTTTTCAGAAGTGGTCACTCATATCTCTTGTAGTGAGGTTACTTAACCATCCATTTTTAGACTGGCTGATCTACCCGTACAGATAAATTACAAGAAAAGACGTGAACAGCTGGGTGTTGGATTATTCATGCCACTTCACTTAAATGATCAGCTGCTTTTCACATGCCCTACCTACAAGATCATTCCCAAGTAAAAGTTATCTTCCTGGTGTTTGAGAAGGATATTAATTCAATCCCGGCATAACCAAGCAGATGGCCAAAGCTGCTTGGAGGCTGAAATGGGACATGGTTTAACGTAAGTTACACATCAATGGTACATTTCTTGTAGGTTGTGTTGAACACTGCCTCAGTAAATAAACATAACTGAACATGATACAGACATCAAATTACAACACCAGTATACTATACTGAAGACTGCTCTGGTTCTGGCACAGCTCTTACAGTGCAATTGCTTTGCCAGCTGTGAAGTGGGAACACAAATCCACATACATAACAATGATCATGAGATACCTTTTGCTCTCTGCCTGAGGACATCTGTTTGCTTAGACAAAAAAGAGATAGCCCATCATTATATTACATGAAAATGGTGGCAGAATTTCATATGGCAGTCTTTTACAATTACCAGTTAACTTAGAAGTATTTGTAGCCTAGTACATGGAAGCTGGAATGGTGGGTTCACCAGTCTTGAGGGTTCCAGTGGGAGAAGTGGTACCTTTGCTTCAGAATTCAGCTACATGGTTTGCATGGAGTGTTGCCACTGAGTCTCATCAGTGGCCAAGTTCTTATGTTTGGCTTCTAGTTGTAAAAGCACAGCTGCAGCCACACCCTAGTATAGGGTACTTGACAGCATGAACCATAACTTTTTGATATCTATGTCCAAACTGCTCTTTTAGTTTATATTTGAAGACTCTTAACCCTACCTTCATAGCACCTGATATTTCTAGTACCTGAGTCAGCCCAGTCACACTTGAAGGAAGTGTATGCTTGGCTCACTGTGTTCACTTTGCATGTAGGTGATGAAATTAATGCATATTAGCAACTCACCATGCAACACAAAAGAGGATTCAGCCATTTGGAGTAAACATTTCGTCTATGATGCCACCCTCCTCAAGGTCAAGCACTCTCTGGGGTAATCAAGCATGACCTGTAAAAGGTATGTAATGCATTGGCTTTTCTAAACTCAGGTTATATCCCCGTCAAAGCTCCTCAACTGCCACTGTATAGCCAAGGCAAATGCAATGGCATCGCCATAACTATAAAGCCATTACATGAGTATGTTTTGGGGGACTTCAAATATAGATGGCTGCACTTGGATAACTAGGAAGGCTACTGCAAAACAGTGGTTGGACTAATTCTCTTATTGAAGTAGTAGTTGCTTCATCTGGTACTGCAGAGTCTTTTCTGTTTATTTCAAGTGTAAGACAGTCTAGCAAATGAAGTCTCAGCATGCAGCTTGTGCAAGTTGACAGAGAAGCCATAACAGAAGTCTGAAAGGGCAACTTTGAGCTTCAAAGAATGGTGTAAACAACACAAACTTGACAGTCAATAGTTTTAATTCTGGAACCTTATGTTGAACATGGAGCAACCCCTCTTTAGGTTGATCCACTCACTTGGAGAAGGCAATTTCAAATTCTAACCTGTAACATTCTAAGATATGATCCCGTACTTTGGAAGCAACAATGTTAATTGTACCTAGTTATATTTGAGACATTGTTATTTCTTAAGTAGCAACATTGTTGTCATTGATTAAGACCGCGAGTAAAACAACAAAAGGAGAAAGGTGATTGATGAGCAGTTGGATTGAAGGACAGTTGGAACTGAAGTGAGGCATCTTTTTACTACATATGAAGCTGTGTCAGGTGCAAAAGATGAAAACGTCACCTACAGTAGATATCATCAACTCACAGAAATATTTGAGAAGGTTGAAGCACCTACCAAGGTGCTGCTGCAGCAAAAGGGCAACCCTTCCCAAAGAGATTCATCTGACGTGGTATTAGACATAGAATATAGTAGGTGCAGGTCTGGCTAAAATGACCGAGGAAATGAGCAATTTTAGTCTTTTTAGTATTTCTTCGGTGGAGCAGAGGAAGCTTTTAGAAAAGGAAAATGATAGGCTAAATTTAATTGTTTACAAGATGGAAAAGTTAGGAGTTTGTCTTTGCAATGACAACCGAATAAATGATAATACTTCCAGAATGGTATCTTTGGTGGATTATACAATACCTCGGATTCCCACTTTTTCTCTCCCATTATCCATTGCAGACTCTTTCTTTCACTCAAGATTTCCTCAGATATGTCACTGATTCTCTCTTTGTCTCATAATCAACTCATCATAAGGTAATATTTCACCGAATACCTCAGCCAAATTATTTTTGTGCTTTCAAGCACAAAAATAATGAACTCCAGTGCTGAGTGTTACATAGCGGCAGGGCCCTTAGTGGACATTTTATTCACTGAGGGAATGCTAGGACTCATGATCCTACAGATACTGTCTGAGAGTCACAAACTTAGGGTCTAACCGGTTTGATCGGTATTCCTTACTGTTATTTCCAAAATGTGGAATTCTTTGCCGTCTTCGGTGTTCCCCGAATAATTTAACCTGTCACTTTTCATAATACAGGTCTGTCATTACTGATGAGTGAAGCCATTAAAATATACAGTAATTTTGGGACAAGAATTGTTACGGGGTGCATTTCTGCTGTGCTCCCTATATCATAGAGAGAGAGAGAGAGAGAGAGAGAGAGAGAGAGAGAGAGAGAGAGAGAGAGAGAGAGAGAGAGAGAGAGAGAGAGAGAACGTCAACATGAAACGTAGCACACAACTTGTCAGTATCTTTAAACCTTAAATGTCTTTTCCATCAATTTTCAGATTTTTGGAGTGTTATGTCTGCTTCCATTTCCTTCGACACTGATTCTTCTATTCCTCATGAAGTTTTTTTTTTATTTCTGCCTTTCTTTCTTTTTTGTTGCCAGACTTTGGAATTCCTTTCTTGATTCCGTTTACCTTTTACAATTTGGATCTATCACTTCTCGGTTATAGACAACTTTTTGTAAGTTCTCCCTTCTTTGAATAATTTGTTCTCATCTGGTCTGAATTTGGTAAATGCATGAAATTTCTGTCCTGTAACATGTCAAGGTTTGGGATCTTTTTCCAGTTTTCCTTTTCCGTAGCTCCAATTGCCTTCTTTAACTACAGCTAGGTAAGTTTACTGATCTAACTTTGCCCTTGGCTTCTATCTCAAAAAACTCCAAAATTGTTTTCTTGAACTTTATATAAGCATTTTAATATCAGTAGCACCATCTCTGCTGAGTTATATGCGAAAAGGAAGACATCGTCCTTTTAAAAATGAATCTCCTTTCGACAGAGGTATGGTATGGTAGCCATAGCCCTTCGAAAGTACTATACTTTCCACAAAAGCACCTTTTTAAGACCGCAACAGAAATTCCCCGTCTTCTTGATATCTGAATTCTTAGTGTCTGGTCCCGATCTGTAGAAGGCTCTTCAATAATGCCAAGTAGACGTTATCTAAGAACTCCCCCTCCCCCCCATCTCTCTCTCTCTCTCTCTCTCTCTCTCTCTCTCTCTCTCTCTCTCTCTCTCTCTCTCTCCTGAATCACTTAAATAAGGCTTGAGAATTTTCTTCTGAGAAATTCAAATTTTCCACGTCCTATATCTAACTGTCCTAGCAGGTTTTGAACCCATATAGTTCAGATACAATTAAAAAACAGTCACTCACTCTGTTAGTTTCCCTGGCGTTATTGTGACCTATTAGAGCAGGAGCCCAGAGTGTTTATTCCGAGTTTTGAACACAAAAGGTTTGACTCCCTAGATAAGTAGTGCCTACCCCCAACATCTCAAAAATGTATTGCTGCCGGATCAGAACTCTGGCTTTTGCATCAAAAATGAACCCTAAAAACTTAAAAAAAATTTTTTTTGTCAGAGTGAAAAACATATGCTTGAAACTTTTCCTAAACCTTCCTTGGATTCCCCTGAACGCAGAATGAGCAGCGCCAGCAATGTCAAGCCTGGCTTTATGTCCGCCAGCAGGTTCCAAAGGGGGGTTCAAATTCACGTTTATTCCGAGTAAGGAACATATGCCTAAAACTTTCATAAAAACCTTCCTTGGGACCCCACGAACTCAGGATGACCATTGCCAGCAAATTTCTCTCTGGCTTTCCAACCGCCAGCAACTCCTAAATCGACCAAAGGTTCAAATTCACTTTTATTCAGAGTTAAGAACACAAGGCTGAAATATTGCTAAAAACCTTCCTTCGGGCCTTATGAACTCAGAATGACCAATGCCAGCAAATTTATCTCTGGCTTTCCACCCGCCAGTAACTCCTAAATCCATCAGAGGTTCAATTACATTTTTTTCAGAGTTAAGAACACAAAGTTGAAATTGTGGAAAAAGTATTCCTCATGAACTCAGTTTAATTTCTCATAATTATTTCATAACATAATTGCATTACAAAATGTAACATATATCATAATAGCTAACTGTAATCTTAGAAAAATACGCACACTTTTTCTACTGGAAAAAATAAAATGTCCATTTAATTATATGGGTAATCATTAATTGCTGTGCAATGCTGTCAAAATATAACTGCTCTGAATATGAGACATACCATGCTGCGATGCTGCCAAAAAGTAACTGCACTGAAAATCACACAGACAGGGAAAAAAATGTTGCTTCTGTTTATGTAACTCATCATCAGTATTGCTGTCGTCACTCCAGGCGTCTTCCGACAGCTCCTCATCTTCGGTCCCAAAACTATCTGAGTGAACTGATATATCTGACGCACTGTTCAGTGTGGAGAGGCACTCTGCAGGAATGGAACTGCCAGAAAACCATTTGGGTTGAAATCCACTGTTGGTAGCCAACCGTCCAAAATCATAAGGATTCCAGCCACAAGTTGGAATGGGTGTGTCCGCCCTGCTCCACATCCTGGCAACACAGTTTGCACGCTTGATATGCAGTCAAGCTGTCTTTTCACAAGGAGGGAGGGAGGGAAGCACAGTTAAGGTTTTTCACATTTTTGAGAGATGTTGCTTTCCCTCTACAGTGCAGTCGGTTACCTTCAGGAAAGCTTTATATAAACCGGCATTCATTGATGTTATTATATACCTGAGTATCCATATATACATATGGCAGATGAACTCTGTGACTCCCTCAGTGTCCACCTCATCTGATGCTAGGGTCCGAAGATATCTGATGGCATTCAAGTCTTCCTCTAACATCCTGAAGGGCTTAATCTTCCCTTTCCAGAAGAAAACGGAGGTAAAATCACAGCCAGTTAAGGCATGTAAACCAAGAAGGGCATCTGTTAGACCATCATGTTTTTTTTTCAAGCTCTTCAGCCATCTGAGACACATCAAGGAACCTGCGATGGTTAGCAGATCCAAAATCTAAAATCACCTTTTCCCCAAACTCATATCGTCCCAGTAAACCAAAAAGGATCACAAGTATATCTGTGTCGGATGATCTGACAGTTATATTCCCTTCTAGGATATTTGATACATGGAAGGCAATAAGGGTGTCTGCCTCTTCATGTTCAGCTTGCAGATGATCTGGTTTTGTCACTTAGAGAAGTTGGAGTATATTGCTTTCGTCATTCTTGAGCTTAATGCATTTTCCTCCATATGATATGTATACTGTTTTCTGTCCAATTACAGACCCATAACAGGGTTTGACACAGTCTGTCATCACAAAGCGGGAAAATTATTCCTTGAAGTAAGTGTTTTTCAGGAGTGTGGCTCCACTCTGATGCTGGGCTTGGTCAGAGTCTGTGATAACAGACTTTTGGTGAATGTCTCCTCGAAGCTCTCTCTCGTAATCTTTGATGGAAAGAGACCTGTACTGGTCAAAGATGATGTGGACTTCCTCTCCATGGAAAGAGCAGGCCTTTACCAGTAAATCTCGCACCATTGTCCCATATGAGGCTCTGGTGTGTTGTAGCACGGTCTCGTGTAGGATGATGCCACCATCAAGTACTGTCACTCTGATGTTTGGGAGAGCAGTGGAGCCCAGGACTACATTTTGATAATTCTCCAACACCTTTGTAAGTGCAGCTTTGTCAGTTTTCAAAATGGTGCCATCAGTGTGTGCCAGTGGGACAGTGGTAATTGGGAAGCTTAGCAAATGACAAAGATTAACATTCTTGTTTGTTCTTGCTGAAATGGTGAGAATCGTGCCAAAGACATCCCGTACTCCCTCTGCTGTATTTACATCCTTAATGGTTCGTGAAGGCTTGAAATTTTCTGCTGCAAAGTTCATCACCCTCATTCTTGGTACACATTTTAAGAACCGTGTCTCATCCGAACATTCAGCCTCAAATAACTGTCCCATTTGCTTTCCTCTGTTTAGGGTCCCTAAAAGATACTCCCTCGTAGCATCTTGTACTGCCTTTCCTGAGGATAGGTTATAGAGTTCTGAACTAGAGGCAATGGTAAAAGGATTGCATGTGTTTTTCATTCCTTCTATGGGAGTGTTGATATTTGTGTTGTCCTGTTTTACTCTCAAGAGCTGAGTTTGCTTTGCTGGATGTTCTCATGAATGGCGGGAAACAACTCGCGCTGGTGCCACAACTCCGTAAACTCAACTTTCACATAATTATAATACATCAAGTACTTGTTGTCTTTCATATATATAGTCATAGCAGTATAATTGTTTTGCATAAGAATCTGCTTGAGTTATTTCACATGAAAATATTACTTTTCATGCTACCTTTGGCATATCACTGTAACGCACACAGCCACCTGACTGAAACCTCCCGATCACAAAGTACCCAAATATCCTCTACTCAGTATCAGTTTTATTACTTCTAATGACTAATTTGCCTTACCATTGCTTACACTTTACACTATATTTACAAATCACAATGTACAATTGAATGGCTAGACTGTGCAAAGCATACCCAGAAGCATGCGTAAACCAAATCAATCTCTTTATGCACACAAAACTGTAGAGCTACATCACAGTGGCACATAGAATTATTTTCCTGGGCGATAAATGCTCGGTGCGATCATTTACAAGTTATGTTCACATAAATACATATGCTAAATACATTCCTGCTGTATATTATGAAGTAATAATGGCAAAAGCTTACCTTCTTACAGTGAAAACAACATCTATAGCTTAGGCGTCCAGTACACGACATCAAGCTTCACGGCATCAGCTGATAGGTTACTTCCTGGCCCTGCTGCCAGACGATAACTCAGCACTCATAGAGAACGTTTTTGGTTACATCTGGATTTGTATCAATATGCACCATTTTTTCCTTCTTTTGGTCATGATACATTCCAAATACAATGTTAAAAGGGAATAATTTCTACTTCATTCATATTTATACACTGCTGTCACATAATAGTACTGCATGCCTCCTTTGAAGCTTGCTGGCGGGTGGAAAGCCAGAGAGAAATTTGCTGGCAATGGTCATCCTGAGTTCATGGGGTCCCAAGGAAGGTTTTTATGAAAGTTTTAGGCATATGTTCCTTACTCGGAATAAACGTGAATTTGAACCCCCCTTTAGAACCTGCTGGCAGACATAAAGCCAGCCTTGACATTGCTGGCATTGCTCATTCTGTGTTCAGGGGACTCCAAGGAAGGTTTAGGAAAAGTTTCAAGCATATGTTTTTCACTCTGACAAAATTTTTTTTTTCAGTTTTTAGGGTTCATTTTTGACGCAAAAGCCAGAGTTCTGATCCGGCAGCAATACATTTTTGAGATGTTGGGGGTAGGCACTATTTATCTAGGGGGTCAAACCTTTTGTGTTCAAAACTCGGAATAAACACTCTGGGCTGCCGGTCTATATAAATTTGTAGTCGTTTGCACGTTACTTAGCATTTTTTGGTGGGGCGGGTGGGGGGGTGTCCGATGTTGGATGTGTGATGAAGTTGTTAGCCCAGTACCTATTTCCCCACACATATTCACAGGGGTCCATGAACTGACAACCTGAATGATAGGTCAACTGGCGCTTCAAACTGATGCAACCTTTACTGCGGAGAAAGGGCGAATGGGAGAGACATTCGTTATCAGTTCTCTTTATTTTGAATTATCACATACTAAGTTGAAAAGTAAAAATAGGAAAACAAAACACTGATGAAGATAAAACTTTTAATCAACCATAAAAGCGGCTTCAATCATGGACAGAACATGAAAGTAAAAAAAAATGTATATCTTTTGGAAGTCATATATGTTTAGGAATACAAAAGTTGATGGCATCGTCACCAAGTTTGACTTCAACTCCACTCAATACCATGAAGGTATTGCTAAAAGTTCATGCCTTTTATTTTTTTAAGTGCTTTTAGCTACAGGTTAATCGCTGTAATGCGAGTCTTTGATTTCTTCTACGGTCTAGCTTTGGAATTTTCTCCCTGCTTCCGTTTCTTTGCTCATAACTACTTTTAATCTCGTAAAATGTGCGCCATTTGCTTCCTTCGAGTCAGTTTATGTTCATTAAACAAATATGATATTAGTGAAAAACGTTTCCAGTTCAGTGGCCTTCCGACGTAAGAATTCCAGAGTAACGTTCTCGGGGGGACGACAATTTCACGTGTGAGAGATTCTGCTACGAAAAACTCTAGAGGATCCTTTGATGTTTTAATTCCCTTCATAAATTACATTTTTCATCTCATCACGGATTGCGATGCGACATCTACGTCCGTCATGTAGGTTTCCTCTGAATGTGAACCGATATCAATATATTAAATAAGAGAGAGAGATAGAGAGAGAGAAATGTTTTTCAGTTGGTGTGAAATAGTAATATTTTAGTCATTCAGTGATCTTCAATAATAATCTTTTCCCCTGTCCTCTGTTCAGCTTATCCAGTTATTGACTTTTGAATGGTCACAATTTATTTAAGAATGCCCTATTCAATTTCAAAGACAAGCGCCTTATGGATAGTTCCGTACACGTTAAGGAAGTTGGCTCGATCATCTGGTACAACTCTCTATCAATAATGATAATAGCACTGCACCCGTAATTTACTCACGATCACAAGGTAATTATAATTTTGTAGTAGAGTAAATATTTGGGAAAGGCTATATGAATCAGGAACACAAGAAGCGTGATTTCTCTTCGTGCTGTTCGTAACACTGGAATTCTTGTCTTCAGCCGTTGAACTTTTGTTGCTGTTTATGGTTGGCATGTCATAGGATTTGAATAAAAACTTAAGAAAGATCTCGTCTTTATTTATTTATACCCGATATGCCGTCCATTTAATTTTTTATACCACTGAAGCCTCAGCAAGACTCACTTCACCATTCTGAATACGTAACCGCTTCCTCTTTTCCTTAAGTCCACCATTAATATTACTTTCATAATTCTGTGAAATATTTTCATGAACGAATTAATGAAAAATACAAGCTACAGATGTGGTAATCGGATTCTGCCCAAAATTGTATACAATCTAATATATTATATAAAATTATTCTAAATAATATAATATATTATATGTATTGATCATAGTACATAACCGTAGTGTTATGCAATCTGTGGAATGATAGATATCTTGAACAACAATAATATGTCAAATTTTCTCTCCATGTGGTTAAACCTGAAATGAGTTCTCTCCTGCGATTTTCCAGCCTGAACTACTATGGAGGCTAGGCCTCCATGGATCCTTTCCATGATTTCCCAGACCTTCCTACTGGCCTTTGTCCTGCTGCATCCTTGTCTACTTCTTCTTGAATAGTTGTTCCTCACTCCTTCTTGCGCATTTCCAGACTATCTCAATCTGTGAGATTCAATCGTTTTACCAGTCACTCCAGCAATTCCTCATTCGCAATACGATCTTCCTAGCGCGCTTTGGCCATGAAACATAAGTCAGTGGTCATAATTTTCAACATTTTTCATTTTCCTTGTCAGCGCCCATGTTTCTCCGGCTAATACAGGTCAACTTCCAACTTTTTCCCATTTGCTCTGTTAATACATTTCGGGCGTCGAAAATTTCTTGTTCCTTTTGTTACACTGTCAGCCAAGGTAACCCCCCAACCCCCTTTTCCGCAGCAACTACTTGCGTCCTTCCAGTTTTCTATCTTCCATTCCATTCTTCCACCTTTTAAACATTTCTAACTATATCTTCCTCAGATTTAATAACTTCTTCAGTAACTTCTTCCATTACTGTGATACACAGCACAGGGCACAGTAATGATCTCTGATGGACACCAACATTTATCTATGTAAAATAATTATTGTCACCTACCACTGTATTCACTCTATTCTGTGTTATGACTAACGTTATCACTAGTCTGATTTTTCTGGGTATCCACTGTCTTTGTAGTACCAATTCAATCACTTGTCTTAGTACTCTGCCCATTGCCTTTTCAAGATCCACAAATATGTGGTTTAATCTCCTCTTCATTGGTTTGACTTTTTTGTAGTTGTCTCATTACAGACTATAGCCGCTGTCGACCTCTGTGGCATGAATCCAAACTAATAATTATCGATTTTAACACTTCCTCCTAGTCTTTCCTACAACATATTTTCCTATATTTTCGTATATCTCTCAGTTAGCCTTATTCCTTTACTGCAAGGTTCTTTTCGCCCTATTTTGGTCTTGACATGGTCTAAGAGGCTTACGGAGGACCAATTCTCCTGCTGCTTTTAATAAGTCACGTATTATTTCGGATGGTCATAAGACTTTCCTTTTCCATCATTTCGAGGGCCTCTTTAGCCTTTTCAGCTCTTTTGTTTTCTATTGGTCCTTCTCTTATGCCAGCTTCCTCCAGTTCATGTTCAATTTCTTCATTTAGAAGGTTTTCATAATATTGCCTCCTTTGTTCGAGTATCTATTTCCAACTTTACTTTCTTCATTTTCATATTTTATTTAATTTGCCCTTTTTTCACCCCTCCATCTTTCCCCAGCAATTTTGCTATACTGAGTGTTTCCTCTTTTCCCTCTGATGTGCAGAGATTGTAATTCCATCCCCTCTAACTCCTCACCTTTGCCCTTATCGCTTGGCTTTAGCATCCTTCCCCTTTTTCCTTTAAACATCTCTGTCCTCTTTGAGAGCCTGGAGACTATTCTATCAATTGCCCTTGAACATCTTCATTTCACCATCAAGTCTCTTTCTCTGGAACCCTTCTCCAATGTCTCCCATCATACTTCTGCTGCCTTTTGTACGCCTTTTTTTAAGACATTTCCAATAGTAGGGCAAATAAGAGTAATTTTTTTAGAAGAATCGTGCAAATGATGATACAAGCATCAAATTTGGCACAATTGTTCTTCTCCAAGGGATACTAATCAAATCTGCCCGATTGGCCAATTGAAAATCCAAAATGGCTGCCCTTTTTTCAAGATGGCCACCAAAATAACCACCCGAAGTTGATGTTTTGCTTAGAAATATTTGTAGTTGTCCGAATTGCATTTTCTAAGTGTGGATTCCTATGTTTTTAAGCCTACTGATGTATATTTTCTAGTTTATAACATAGTTAAGGCACTGTATTAAAGGAGTGATTGTTGGGTACTGCCAAGGCACATTGGTGACATCTCTGCTGTGAAACTCAGCATGGGGTTCAGTGTCAGCTAAGTAGGAAATTTATGTTGGCATCATACTGCAACAACCTACTAGTATCCCAAATGCTGCCTAGTCAACCCCAGATCAGTTAGGCAGTCGCACCTGAATGGACAGGACGTACCAGTGCTGGAGAGCCGAACCAAGGATAACAGGGTTTCAGTTATCTGGATGGTGTGCAGATCACACGGGACTTATGACACTGGATGAACTATCGGACTAGGTGTATGGCACAGTGCAAGAACCTAGTTGTATCCCATACAGGAAAGTACCTGTTGTATATTACAGGACATAAGAGGCCTATTATACTATTAGATGTACAGGGTGGTAAAAGGATAAACCGTCTACCCTGAACGTCATCGTAATCATGGATGCAAACCCTACTGGACAATCATGGAAAACAGACTGGACCAAGTGTTGCCTATGTCAGGAGGTTAAGAAAGAAGATCTAAAATCTCCCCAGGCCAATCCTGCCAGAAGAGGAGATGATGGATATACGAACCTGGCAAAGAATATTCCTCTGTTTCACTCACTCATTGTGCTACCAATCAAGCTAGACCCTGCAAGACTTGATGAAAGTTTTGGGATAGAGGAAACGTTGAGAAAAAATAAGGCACAATATCATGAGAGTTGCAGGCTTCTGTTCAACAACACAAAGTTACGCCGAGCTGAAAAAAGAGCAAGTCATGTAGGTACTAGTGATGGGGGCAGTAGAAGTAAGATTCCACGAAAGCTCCAAGAAACTAAAACAAAAGAATACTTCTTCTGCGAAACTGAAGGAGGGGAGCTTAGAGAAGCAATGACAATGCAAGTGAATAAGAGATTAAATGAATGTGCCAAAACACTCAGTGATACAAAACTTCTCACCAAACTAAGTGCAGGAGATGTCGTAGCCCAAGAAGTGAAATATCACCCTGGCTGTTTGGTGGCATTGTATAACTGAGAACGGGCATACCTAAAGGTGCGGGAGCAAGAAAAAGCACAGGAACACTGGAAGGATGCATATCCAATTGCTTTCTCTGAATTACTCACCTACATCTGCGAGATGAAAAATGCCAGTGAGAGGCCACCAATTTTCAAGCTTGCTGATTTGACCAGGCTTTACAAGCAGAGGCTGGAACAGTTTGGTGTTGACTTGCCTGATGTTCATTCTACTCGACTCAAGGATCAGCTGCTTTTGCACATTCCACAGCTGCAAGCTAATTGCCAGTGCCGAGAAGTTCTGTTGGCTGTTGAAACTGATGTAGGTTCAATCCTACCAGAAGCATCCCGTTATGGTGAAGCGATCCATCTAGCAAAAGTCGCTGGGATAATAAGACAAGACATGCTCCATCAGAAGTCGAATTTCAGCAGCTATTTTCATGACAAAGACTTAGAACAGGCTGTGTCACCAACACTGCTTCAGTTTCTATGCATGATCGAACGTGGTGCAGATATCAAGTCCCAACTCCATCATGGAGCGTCGAAATCAGACATTGCTATATCACAACTTCTATGCTAGGGATGCAACAACTGACGAGAGCAAGCCTATAATCATCAAGGCTAATGACATAGATGTGCTAGTCATAGCAATATCTGTACTGCCATCCTTCCAGAAACTAGGTCTTCAGGAAATGTGGATTGCCTTTGGCCAAGGAGCCCATATGCAATGGGTTCCAGTCCATGAGGTAGTTTCTGCAATTGCGTTTGAGAAAGCTAGAGGGATCCCCTACTTTCACGCATTCACTGGATGTGACATTGTGTCTGCTTTCCATGGGAAAGCGAAGATATCTGCATGGCAGACTTGGAATGTATTTGATGATATTACTGAAACATTCATCAATCTCAGCCAGCACCCAACATTGATTCGCGATCTTGACATGCAGAGGCTGGAAAGATTCGTTGTCCTCATGTACGACAGATCAAGCGCAGCCACTAATGTGGACGAAGCAAGACTAGATCTGTTTGCCCGCAAGCAGAGGCCGTACAACTCAATTCCACCAACACAGGCAGCCCTCAGGGAACATGCAAAGCGTGCAGCCTACCAGGCTGGGATCATCTGGGGCCAGGCAACCCACTGTAATCCACACATGAGCAGTCCAGCTGAATGGGGGTGGACACAGAAAGGAGAAGCATGGCAGATACATTGGACAACACTACCACCGATTGTAGCAAGCTGTCAAGAATTAACAAAGTGCTCCTGTAAGAAGGTTTGCAAAGGAAGATGCAAGTGCTCTCAGGCAGAGCTTCCCTGCATATCACTCTGCAGCTCATATGAGAACAGTAGCAGATCGAGAAACAGCAGCACAGTATGCGTAACTTTGAAAATGTACTAGCTGGGACAAAACTTATCTAAAGAAAGACAAACATCTTGGTGGTCATCTTGAGAAATATGTCTCAGAATGCTTTTTAAACAGGAAAATATAGTTCAGCAGGGTTCAAAACATAGGAATCCACACTTAGATCATGCAAATTAAACAACTACAAATATTTCTAAGCAAAACATCTACTTCAGGTGGTTATTTTGGCGGCCGTCTTGAAAATGGCTGCCATCTTGGATTTTCAATAGGACGATCGGGCAGATTTGATTAGTATACCTTGGAGGACACTTGTGCCAAATTTGATGCTTGTATCATTATTTGCACGATTTTTTAGTCATCTGCCCCACTACAACGAATACTTTTTGATGATACATTTACTTTCAATTTTTCGTGGTAATTCATTTTGACCTCTTGATTTTCATGTTTCCACGTTTTCATTTTTTTTCGAATTGCCGTTTCTCATCTTTTATCATCTGTCCGTCACTATTAAGTTAGTTCATAGTTTTCATTATACTTATATTGTACTTTTCCTTATATTATATTGTGTGTCAGCTTTCAACTCGTGCTTATTACCGACCTTTCACTTTACTTTTAAACTGAGTTCAGCAACTTCTGTTCAAACCAGTATTAGTGATAGTCAATTCCATGAATAATATCATTTGCACTCTGGCTAAGGACCATAAAATGCTAAGATAAATTATTTTAGGGAATATTGGTTGTTTTATTTTCGGCATCGTATTACGAACTGAACTTAAAGATGAAAACTATATCTTTGTACCATGTGCACTCATAGTTTATTATTGCTGAAAGGTGTTTGGAAAAGGGGTTCTGAATTTTATTTTTTTATTTCTTCTCGAAGTTACAATAGGATGATTTATTGTTCAGTCTTTTGCATATATTTTTATGCGAACTCTCAAAAAAAAAATTTTTTCATGTTTTGTACAAAGTAATTTTTAAATATTGTATTTTTTAAAGTGTAAGATTTCATAAGTCTAGTATTATGCAACTGATTTTACCCATTTCCTTGAAGGGGAACCGCCAAAATAGACTATATTTATCATTTTAGTACTTGCACTTTGTTCCTTATTTTTAATTTAATAATATGAATGAATTGTGGGCGAATGCACTTTTCTTTTTAACACATATGTTCGTAAATAAGCAAATAAGAATAAATGTGTATTCATGTCAACTATCTGACATATGTTTCTGGTAAGTCATTCTGTATATGAGATATTAAAAAAAAGCTATGATAACGATGATAACAATACTGTAAGTATTTTCAGGTTGAGAATGATGGCAATGACAATCATATGGTATAAGATAGAAATATTGATATTTGAATACAAATCCGTAATTATTTGCACAGTAGATTTAACAAATAATCTATCGCACTTTTATATCAAGTTGCTCTTCACTTTTATGTTAAATATGCACTATTTACCTACCATTTTAACACCATATACAAAAAAAATGTAAAATTTTAAGTTATAGTGGCACTGTCGAAAGCGAAATGTAAGCATGAGATAGTCAAGCTGAGTTGAAAATATTTAAACTAGAGAACACTAAGCTTAGAAGAATCCTACTGAGGCATACAAAAATTTGCAATAAGACTTTCTGGAGGTACACACCTAAATAATCATGGGTTTGGAGATAATGTTCAATAATAAAGGGTTACATTGTTGCAACTTCCTTAAAAGTTATTTAGGCAATGTCAACAGGAAATATGGTAAAGGGGAGTCACTTCATTCATGACAACGCTTTGTTACTTGGTTAATAACTTCAGCCTGCGTCAAGCCCGCTTGACTAAACTGTTATCATTACCATTTAATTAAATGTTTTTCTTGTGTAAGTGGCTTTAATCGTATATTCTGTTTTCTGTATTTTCCAGATAAGACCTCTTTCAGAGTGAAAGGGTCTTGATAACATTTGACTTGCAGCCCAGGCTACTACTTCATGCCCGAGACAGTGTAGTGCTTATTCACTTAATTGCAGTAACTTTGAATTACACAAATCAACATAGGTAGGTAGGTTCATGTTATATTAAGGTGCTGTTGTTCATAAATAAACCAGCATTCATCACATTGGCATGGGCTCTTGCTCCCAGAGCAGCCCATAAGATTGAAGGGGTGGTTTTATGCTCTTGTTATGTGCGTGGTGCCGAATGTTAGTACATTGTAAGTGGTTATCATCTCAAATGATCAGTTGTCCATCTTAGTTAGCCAGTCTTATGGCTTGAAGGTTCTGAAGCTGAATCCTTGCCCTACCCATTTTCCATGCGTAATGGAGTTCTTCAGGAGGAAGCAGACATACTGCAGGTGTTTACGGAGAAGTCATAATTCCTCATATTTCTGACATTTTATAAAAAAAGGAAATGGTCTCCTGGGCGACAATCAGAAATAGGTTTATTTTTAATATATTTAATGTTTCTAGGGTCCTAAGCTAATGATTTTCCAGGGCAGTGTCTGTGATGTTAATGGCCGAGACAAAGCAGTGTGTGCAGGCCTGTGGCCGTGGTTTCCGGCAAAGTGTCCTGTGTAGCTTCCTCTCAGGCATGGCATGATAGCCTCTTTGCAAGGTGAATTGCAGTCATTCCCTTATGGGTGACAGGGCATCTATGTACAAAGTATTTGAGGAGTGGGCCACCTCTGAGTTTTTCAAGGGATCATTCACTAAAGGAGGTTGGGATCTACATCATAAGGCTCTCCGCTTTCTTGTTTGAGTAATAAATTATGTATTCCATAGCTCCATAAGGTTCTGGAAGGGAGATGTGATTTAATGTTAGCTCTTTAATGGTTTGTTCGTCATTCTTATACTTCAAGTCCGTGTATGCATGGTACTATATTCTAATTACAGATAAGTCGTTTTTACTGTATGGGGGCCACTTCGTTGTAATGGTTTGTAGTAAATTGTTCGGTTATCTTCTTTGTTTGAGTAGCTATTATTATTATTATTATTATTATTATTATTATTATTATTATTATTATTATTATTATTTCAGCAGATGAAACCTATTCACATGGAACAAGCACACAGGGACCATTGACTTAAAATTCAAGCTTCCAAAGAATGTTGGTTTCAACCTCCCGCCGCAGACCCCACACTGCAGTATAACTGATCATGATACAGAGCCAGTGATTTTTCATCGCCCTGGGGGAGACACGAACACACGACAATTTAGTGGCATGCCACGACACTAACCACTATACCAGCTGACCAGCTAAAGTGCCCCTTTTTATTCCCGTGCGGGTGATTTGCCAGGTGGAAGAGTGTGAGACTGTTCTTTGGATATGAGCGCCGGTGGCTTTGTTTGAACCAGTTGGGGCAGTTGCTAAGTCGTTATGGCAAAGCCCAAGGATTTTTGTTAATACATAAATCTCCCTCCTTCTGCCAGTGTTCATCCGGTTGATCATACTGTCGAAAAATGGAACTTCATTAAGATGTTGTTGCTGTAATGTGCATGCACACGGTGCATGTACGCAGGAGAATGTTGCTCGATGATGCCCACATAATTTTAAATGTTCTTGTCCAACTACCGATATCTCCCTTTACGGAATCTATAAAGGCCTCTTATAACTGCATTGCTGGATTTGACATTTTCTTTGAGGGAAAATGAGCTTCCATTGAATTTTAACAATTCTACCCTTGGTTGAGCTGACCGTTAATAAACCCTTGAAAAGGCACAATGGCTGAATTCGTATGAACAACAGTAAAAATATTCGTTTAATCATCACCTCACGCTATCATTTTTCCAATATCTTCTTTCTTGACATGTGAAGATCTGCCACTACGAGTGTACCTTTTACGCCAGTCGAACCAATGAAACACTCAGCTGAAATCATCTGATGATCACTCCATTCTCAGTCTTTTTCATCATCCATATAAACATACGAACTCACTCAACAACTCACTCTTTTGCCAAAGACTGCGCAACCGTGTCATACTTGAAGAACAGACATAAAAGTGTGTTCACACCACCGCAACTAAATGAAAATAAATATCTTTGTAAAATGTATTACGCAAATTAAGTGAGTAGGTTTTACCGAATGTAGGACGACAATGTCTTTTTTTCTATTCACATCGTGTGTCATCTTTGTCATCAAATTATTTTCATAAAAAAACAGGCATCTCTTCCTCTCCAATCCTCTATACTTTGTGTAATCTCCTCCCATCTTCACTACTTATGATTTTTATGAACCATGCAAATATCATTAATTCTTGCTAAAGAGTCATATAATGGAAGTTATCATTTCAAAGAAAATGATAAGTTCAATTATCTGTTTCTTTAAAACACCTATCTGTTTAAATTTCCCCTCAACGAAAGGGTATCAGATGACACACTTGCCTTTAGTGGGTGATGCAATGAGCTATCATGGGACAAAGGTCAATTACGGTTTTAAGAACATGCTCAGAGATATCCGGGCTGGGGTGGTCCCATCACTGTTGACACTTTCAGGGATGAAGTCAATGGTTTCTGAAAAGGTACATTCGTGAAAAGGGACTTGATGTCCATAGCAGCTATTATGTGTCCCTCAGGAGAGTCCTTTACTACCTCTAGGAAATCAGCAAGTAATCTCAGAGTATATATAAAACCTGGCTGCGCTATTTCACCAGGTAGTAATGCTGAAATGGGGGCCTGATTAATCGCTGGATGTAGGCGGTTACGGGGTATATGTGCATTTGCATATTCCTATATACCCTAGATTGAAATCTCCAGTGACTGGAGGGAGAGAGGTTGCCACTCTTGGCACTTTATGCCTTGCCTCATCTTGTAGTTTTGCAACTATCTTAGGTGGTATTCCTCCTTGTCAGTAAGTACAAAAACTGCAGTCTTATTAACTAGTCGCAATGTGGGGTTACTGTCTTTTAAAGAACGCGGATAAGAGACTTGAAATTGAAATACTTTTGGGCTCCCTTTAACTGCTGGAAAAGGGAAATATAGTGAGAAGCACAGAAAAACCACAATCTTTGCTTTTACCCTAGGCATTCATGAGCAGAAGTCAGCACAAAAGAGCATTACCTCACTTGTAATACGAGATGATGGTAAAAGTCTTAAAAACAACAGAAATGAAAGGTAATAAGGCGCCAGCTTCAAGCTTATTGACTCAGAGGAATATCACCAAAAATTAGATGCAATAAATGATGAAATGACATTTCATAAGTTTACGAAGAAATGAAGAAAGGTGAGAAATTAAATGCAAGACCAGCTGGGTTGCGGAACTTATGAATTCTGTAAAAGGAGCGCCCCGCCATTCCCCTAATCACTGGTGACCATGACTCTGGTTGTATATAAAGCAAAATGTAGAAAACCTATACGGGGGTATTGGTGCACTGAAGGCATAACTAAAGGGTACTTGCAGCGCCCTTTCGGCCCCTAGGCTCACCCACTTTGCCTCCCTTCCTGCTTCCTTTCATCAAATTTGCTGTCCAGCATCTCTAGCTGTTAATTCTTACTGCACTCTTGCAATCTTTCCCTTGTGAAGTTGCTCTTAAAGAAGTAGACCATGCTGCCAAATGCTAATCAATATTGGGCATGTAAGCAAAGAAGTAAAGAGGCACTTGAGTGAACTCTAGATAATGGTAGAACGATGTCGGCCCTCCAGCCAAAATGGGCATCTGTAATGAAAACATGACACTGTGCCTATAGAGAGGAAGCCTAAGGATAACGACAATCGAATAGCCAGTGAAATTGAAAGTTCTTAAAGGAAGGAAGAAAGAGAAAAAAAGGTTTAAGTATGTGTGTGTGTGTATGTGCGAGTGTGTGTGCGTGTGTGTATGTGTGAGTGTGTTTGTGTGTACGAGAGAGAGAGAGAGAGAGAGAGAGAGAGAGAGAGAGAGAGAGAGAGAGAGAGAGAGAGATAACCTTATGAGTAACAAATAAGGAATAGATGTTTTGTGTTTGCTGTGTGGTACTTGATTTGGCTCATATTGATGCAACTTCTAAAACAGAACATAGAGGAGCACATGTGAAATAGGTGGTCATTCAAATCTGCAGTTGCATTTTGTGAATGACCAACTAACATGTGGCGGAAACATTTCCACCGGAATTGAATGATACGTCATAGCTATTCCGATTTGGCCAGGGGGGTACAGGGATTTAAAAAAAAAATGAACAGTTAAAGTACTCTGTCAGTAAATTAAGAATTTCACGGTATCGAAAGAACAGTCAAATAATGTGTACTTTACAGTTAGTCACTCCTTGCACTCTTACCTGCAATCTTCACGACTTTTGAAGACGGTTTCAGATGTTTTTACCTCCAAGGTAGATCTTCAGTTTCTGAATAATTTCTAAATGATATCCCTTAACAAACAACAACAGACATAGCTATAAAACAGGATAAGAAGAGCGCTTTTTAAAGGGAATTTACAAATGTTCAAATTTAATTTTGTACGGATGTAAAAGTGATGTTGGGCAAAGAGTGGATGTTCTTTTGCTGTAGAGGTGTGTTTGTTTTACAACTTCATTATCAATATTCAGTGTAATTTTTTAAAAATTAAACTGAAGTGAAGTGGCTACTTAGGATTTTGACACTATTCTTACTCTAGAGACTGTGGATATAGGGTAGGGGTAGGCTGTGAATATAAAGTTAAGCTCGGACTGGAGAGAGGCTCTGGTCACGGCACTGATAGCGTAGACTCTACGTTTCCGCCTAACATTTTTCTGTTCACAGACCAGCAGCCATTCAACCTATCTGTAGGAAAACGATACTGAGAGGTTTTTCCTACCTAACACGATTATGCCCATTCTTCGAGGCATCCAAAGCCTTCACAAAAGCATGGCATTCTTGAGAGAATACAGTAGACCGATCTTTACATGGTATTGATGGAAAGACCTCAGGTTAGAGAAAGAAGGTTTGGCAATTGGCAAAATGAGGTTAGAAGCTTAACTTCTCTAAGAGTGGACGGTGTTTGTTAACACGTGTTTGAGGATATGAAAACAGCTGACAGACTAGGAAATTAACAGATGGTGCAAATGTGATAGAAGAATGGAAGAAATTAAGAAAAAAGGGGAAAATAGAAATATTGTAAGAAAAAAAGGAACAAGGCATGGGTTGATTGCCACAAAAATAAGAATTTGCTCTTAGTGAAGTTTTACAACTGATCCATCTTACCGTTACTTACACCCATGGCTACTATCTTTATGACACATTCGTCACTTCCTCAACGCTGGTAAAGTTTGTTTCTACTTTCCGAAACGCTTGTAACGGGCTCAATCCCTCCAGTTTTATCTGGGCTTAGCAGTGCTTTAAGTATGAAAAATTTAATTTGATTTTTGGCAAGAAATGCAATATCTCTGAAACTCATACTCAAAATATTTTTTTTTTAATTACCGAATTAGATAGATATACTTTTTATCATAAAATCTAATGCATCTCATGACTTATACGATATTTTCTTGGTGATGAGATGTCCTTCTGGTATGTTACTGAGGTAGAAAGTTCTTCATCGCTGTGCCAGGAGAAATGCCTAATCGTACCCAGCGTCCTCGGAAAAGACATTAAATGGCAATTTAAATATCAGACTAACATCCCAAGTTATTTTGGAATCAGGAGAAAGAAAAATTTCTCGGATCGTTATCATGTCCTGGAATTAGTAAAACTCGTTACTGAAGAGAGAGAGAGAGAGAGAGAGAGAGAGAGAGAGAGAGAGAGAGATCTAATTAGTTGGATGAAGGTAAAGACTTTCATTTTCAAAAAATACCATCGTGTTCAGCGTCATAGATCTTATTTTAATTGAAAATTTGATCAATATTTTCTCTTAATATCTTACTGTTAGAAAAGAAAACTTCTGTCACTTTTGCCAGGAGTATATGGAAAGGTTAATTTCCTGAATTCTAAAATATCAAGGGTACTTAGCAGTCCCGTGCCGGAGCCAATAGTCAAATTAATAGTTATTTCCTTATATAAATATTACTTTCTAAACGTAATAGGTTATACATGCCCTCACAGTTCCTCGCTGGGTGAGCGGGTTCCATTCTCAACTACCACTCTGTTGGTCGTGAGTTCGAATCTCCGACCGGCCAGTGAAGAACAAGAGGAATTTGTTTCTGGTAATAGAAATTCATTTCTCGCTATAATGTGGTTCGGATTCCACAATAAGCTGTAGGTCCCTTTGCTAGGTAACCAATTGGTTCTTAGCCACGTAAAAATAAATCTAATCCTTCTGGCCAGCCCTAGGAGAGCTGTTAATCAGCTCAGTGGTCTGGTTAAACTAAGATATACTTAACTTATACATGCCCTCAAAGAGGACGGTAATATGAAAGACGGTCGAATCGCCAAGTTCCGACCCAAGGGACATTACGTTCCGTCCCGAAGCTCACACTAAAGTGCCCTTATTCTGCAGAATGAAATATTGGCCAGTTTTATGAAAGGCCGCCCCTAGACGGTGGAGGTAGTTCGAAAAATGAGCTTAATTACGCAGAGGAAAAATATGGATTCACATTGTGTTATATTAAAGAGGGGATCTGCAGTCATCGAAGTGATCGAGTAATATTGATATGGTTCTTTCATGGAAAGTCATGAAATAGAGAAAGGTGACTGATTTTGAAACGGTTGAAGTAATGTTAGATATTTCATTCAGTTCAGGGTTTGGAGAGAGAGTGATTTCAGTATAGATACAGTAAAAAGATAGATACTGGGGAAACTGAAAAGAGAGAGAGAGAGAGAGAGAGAGAGAGAGAGAGAGAGAGAGAGAGAGAGAGAGAGAGTTTTTGTTTACAATTAACAAATATAGAATGCTCATCCTGCTTTTTTTCCATGGCTTTCAATAACAGCTCCGTCAGATAAGGACGGGGCTTTTCTTTTTTGGGGGAGGGGGGTTATTTAATGAAATATTCTCTGCTTCAAGAAGAAATCTCCTCGATATACAATGAGTCAGAAAGGTATTCTGCATATAACGAGAAGACGAGAAAAGGAACTGAACCATTAAATTAATATATTGCTTTAAGAATAAGGTAAAGAGGAAAGAGTGTCATCAGAAAATTGTTTCTTCTCGGTCTTGTAAAAAGTCTCCTGAAAGATGAAGCGAAGTCGTGGGATAATGTTACACTTGAAATAAATACTTTTATTATTGTTCATAACAACGTCGGTGCTTTTGTTTCAAGGTGAGTATCAGAGTTTGTTTAACTTATCAAATATGAATTATTTTATTTAAAACTCAAAATTGACAGGAATAAGATAATGAATTGGAGGATGTACTGATTAAGTAACATTACTAAAGGCTATTCATAAACTGATTGACATTTTGTATCCTAGGAGTACGAATATTAATAAAAGAGCTAATTTTGTCAACACTGGTCGTTAATTAGTCTGAGAAAAATGATTGATGCTGCCGCAATACCTTTCTGTTCTATCTGAGTTGCTATTGTAAGGAAGTTCAGAAAAGCAAAATGTTGTAGTCTGGGAGAATATGTTTTCTTTTCCTTGCACGATATAATGTTACGTTTAGTTAACGTCTGACTTGGTCTTGTAATCGCGTGGGACTTGGCCTTTCTTTGGACTGACACTTGACCTAGTGCGACTTGGCTATCTGCAGGTTTACACTTGATTTCGTCTTGGGTGAAAGTCGGCCTTTCTTTTAAGTGAGAATCCGACTTTTGTTAGGGTAGGACTTCACTTTCTTTAGTAGGCAAATTGTCCTCTCTTTAAGGTGAGATGGACATACGCTTGCTCTTTATCACCAAGAAGAAAAAATCCTTTCAACGGAAAACTTTATATCATTATGTTTTGAGACTCTGAACCAAAGTGAGTTTTCGTACCACGGGGATAATTAGAAGTTTAGGAATCTTCTTTTGAAAATTAAGATTTCGTCTTTGGTATTTCAGTTATTTAAAGTTTCATAATTTGCAAAGGATAACTCTCTCTCTCTCTCTCTCTCTCTCTCATTTGTATGTGCGCCTGCGCGCGCGCGTGTGTGTGTGTGTGTGTGTGTGGGACAAGGGAAGACTTTTCAGTTCCTTTGTCTAGAAAAAAGTTAAGTATACCTTAGTTTTACCAGACCACTGAGCTGATTAACAGCTCTCCTAGGGCTGGCCCAAAGGATTAAACTTATTTTACGTGGCTAAGAACCAATTGGTTACTTAGCAACGGGACCTACAGCTTATTGTGGAATCCGAACCACATTATAGCGAGGAATGAATTTCTATAACCAGAAATAAATTCCTCTAACTCTTCATCAGCCGGCCGGGGAATTGAACTCCGGCCCATCGAGTGACAGTCCGCAGCTCTACCGACTCACCCAACAAAGAACTCCGTTGTCTAGAAGCTAGGGCATATCATTTTAGGGTAAAAAGGTTTTTTGAGTGACAAAAAAAGGCTTAGCGTATATTTTTTTCTGATACCTACATTTTTCCTTCTAATTTAAGTTTGAAAAGGAAAAAGAATGAAATTTTTCAAGGATACCAAAGAAGGCGGCTGTGCTCAACCGTTTTCGGGCTAGACTTTAGGAATAATTATAGTTTTTTTGTGCTGAGAAATCCCATTTCAATGTAAGACGAAAAAAATGTAAGAATTTTCTAAAAATGAACAGGCATGACTCATGTTTTATGGATGCATCTACGCAAGGCGTCAGGTTGAATGACTCCTACCTCAATACCAACCTAGCCCATGCAGGAAGGCTGGTCAGTTGGCGCTCCAGTAGCAGAACTGATTTTCTAATAGAGTACGTATTGTCTGGCACAAAAAATTCTCAAATACCGTTTACATAAGTAAGTCACTGTATTGTGTGTGCAGTGTCCCAGAACACAATTGTGTTCTTGAACTTGATTTGGTCACTTACCTCATTATCCTGAGTAACGAAGTTTCTTTGCCTGTTTGTTACCTGGTTCACAAAAAGTTATGGGCGGACTCTCAAGAAATATTTCCAAACGGGGAACATGCGATTAGAATCTGGGAGAAATCCTTATGTGAATAAGACCCATAATTTCGTTGGGCAATAAGAAAGAGCTTTAGAAGTTTTCGGTCTCCGAACGCCCCTGTTTTCGATGCATTTAGTGCGAAGTTCTCTCTCTCTCTCTCTCTCTCTCTCTCTCTCTCTCTCTCTCTCTCTCTCTCTCTCTCTCTCTTCTCTCACACCGACACTCCACACACGCACACACACACACTAACACGCACACACACAAACTCTTACTAATTCATGAAATCGGTAATGCCCATAACCTTTATATTGTCAGGTCCAAATGTTAAAGTCCACTTAGGGTAAGATGTTATTTTTGTTCCACTTTTATGTATCCATTTTCTCTTTGGTATTATAAAAGCAGATCAAGTTCATGAGGAACTTTAAAGGGAGACATAATATTCCGTTTACATAGGCCAATATGGAGGTTTCAGACGACTAAATCTAGTTTTCTTTTGTAGAAAAAAAAAGTTGAAGTGCTCCAGTTTTTTTCACAGAAAATATTTTCCATCAATTCGACTTTTGTATCTCAATTGCCCTATCTTTGGAGGACAATTTCATATTATATATATATATATATATATATATATATATATATATATATATATATATATATATATATATATATATATATATATATATATATATATATATATATAAATAGATAGATAGATAGATAGATTGATATATAGATATATATACTCAAAAGCCTATAGGTCACAAGTATGTTATGAATTACAATACACAGTGAATGGTTAATTAACAAGTGGGGAGGAAATCTATTCCAAAATCTTGGAGAGAATGTTTAGCTATCACCTGACACATTTCTGAATTAGGTAAAATGGTGGCGTAAGGTTTCTCGAGACGTGGGAACAGGTGACGTGACTTCGCATGTGCGTTCACTGGAAATTTCCAGGTTCCGGTGGGAAATGTGTGTCTGTGCATTTCTTTTGGGCAGAGTCCCAAGATGTGAAGGGATTAGATATGGGAAAAGGAATCATTGGAAGACCAACATTGAACATTATTAAAAGTCTTCAAGTTAAGACTTTGTGGTTCGTGATTTATCAATCAAGACTGTAAACATTGTAGTTTGGAGGTAGGAGCCACATCCAATTTCCCAAGCTGTAGATTGTTTTTCTCCATTTTTATAATGTCTTTTTTGTTCAAGCAATTATTGTATGATATATTTTGAGTAGCGTGGGAGGAATTCCCATATCTTTATTTTTATGCTTTTGGGGATTAATGAGGAATTCATTTGACTTCTTCAGATGTTTCGCTGAGCAAGAGGTTGAAAGTTTTACCCATTGGAAATGTACTGGACTTTGACTTATTTTGACCTATTGCAAGTTACAGTGTAAGACTACAATGTGGATGATCTTTTGGGAACTTTAATTTTACATTTTAATCCATCTCTTATTTCTTGCAATCTAGTTATGTTAGATTTTGTCAAATGAATTATTTTGGGTAAAGCTTGTTTCGCTGTAGGCCTGAGAGAAAGAAAGAGAGAGAGAATGCAGAGTGAGTGGGACATTTCGACTTTTAGCAATCTGCCAGAAATTACCTCCCCAACTGGGATACACACACACACACACACACACACACACACATATATATATATATATATATATATATATATATATATATATATATATATATATATATATATATATATATATATATATACATATATATATATATATATATATATATATATATATATATATATATATATATATATATATATATATATATATATATATATATATATATATATATATATATATATATATATATATATATATATATATATAATATATATATATATATATATAGAATATATATATATATATATATATATAATATATATATGATATATATATATATATATATATATATATATATATATATATATATATATATATATATATATATATATATATATATATATATATATATATATATATATATATATATATATATATATATATATATATATATATATATATATATATATATATATATATATATATATATATATATATATATATATATATATATATATATATATATATATATATATATATATATATATATATATATATATATATATATATATATATATATATATATATATATATATATATATATATATATATATATATATATATATATATATATATATATATATATATATATATATATATATATATATATATATATATATATATATATATATTATATATATATATATATATATATATATATATATATATATATATATATATATATATATATATATATATATATATATATATATATATATATATATATATATATATATATATATATATATATATATATATATATATATATATATATATATATATACATATATATTCATAATTTTGACATATATACTTTTTCATGTGTTATGTTTAATGATAATGGTTGTTGAAGTGTCATATTTAGTTTGACATCAGATCTCAAAAGTACTAATGATTACTTGATAGCGTAATTTAGAATTGTTGTTATAATTTTAATAGTAACGTAATTTAGAACGAATATCTTTCTTGGTAAAAGCGTAGTATGTGAACACGTGTGTGTGTCCACAAAGGCTTGTTTCATTTCAGTTGTCATCAGTTGAGATAAGAGGGAACGCTTTGTTTTGGGTTAGCGATGACAGATTTGCAAAACAAACGCCAATTCGTCCCATACGGGCTCAAGATGAGTGATTTCATGTTGTTGCATGCGTTGTTTGAGTCACGTACGCCACTTTGCGAGAAAGAATACGTGTCCTGATCAATTACGTCATGTTTTGTAAGATGCGTTCAAAACGTTTTGCTGGGATGACGTAACTTTCCTTCTAGAAACTTCTCCATTGTATCTCGCACCCAAAACGCTTTAATGACGTCACCTCCTGCTTCTAGAACTTTTTGTATCTCGTACCCAAAATGCTTTAATGACATCATGTAATTGTTTCACGTATTACTGGAATCCTAAAATTTGTTTCATTCTGATTTCTGAGACCAGTCGATTTGGTTCCATATCTCTCTCTCTCTCATTCCTAATTAGGAAGAGATTACTTTAACGTAAATTTTTGTGGTCACTTTTAACATTAACTTTTGAGATCTGAATTTAGCAAAGTTATTTAGTTCGTAACGGCGCCTGGTAAAAAGTGTGTATTGTGTAACGCAGCTGCAGCAAGTGATTTACAGAGGTTTTCACAAGTTGTGTAAGGTAACGTGAAATTTTACTTATTGATACCATGGTATGATAAGTTAGGAAGTTATGGTATGATAAGTTAGGAAATTTTGAACAAGTGAAATCATTATTGATAAATCTTACGTGTATTTTTGTGTGTTTTCTATTTACAATTTCTTTATATTTTCACATTTTTATGTTTGTGATGTAACATTTATTTACATAGCATTGTAAATATTTCTTGGTAATTTAACATTGCATACTTAATTTAACATTGCATACTTAATTTAACATTGCATACTTAATTTAACATTGCATACTTGATTTCATTTATTGAGATTTTCTTTTTAAATCTTGAGTAATTCTTGATAGTTTAAATTTTACTTGATTAATTTAAATTCTGATAAAGTTTTTTGTGAATTAGTTTTGTTTCATAATTTAATTCAAGAATTCATTGAGTTTTGTGTTATTTTCAACTAATAGTAAATTTTTCAGATTGTGAATTCTAATTAATTGTGAATTCTAGTTATAAACTTTGAATCTGAAAATAAATTTTTGTATTTGACATTTTTAGAAAAACAGTGTTTCATTTATTGATCACCAGTGAATAGGATTGATTGTGTGTGCATAAGGCAAAGTGATAAACATGTTTTGTTCTTTTAGTTTTGCTAAAGTGAATTAAGACCAGGGAAACAGTTAGAGTTTTTTGATGGAGTGATGCCCTTTTACTCTAGAAGATTTCTAGCTTAATTTTTTATACCTCACACATATTCTGACGAACTTAGTTTGATTTTTCAAGTGATTGATAAATAAGTTTTTCTTAAGGGATCACTGTTACCTTTAGAGTACTCAGTCGTAACAATTAATGTTATGAGAGTTCAGGTATCTGGCTGAAGTGAGGTATATTTTTGAATCTTGAGATTAGTTGTGTAATAACCAGGTACTTGATACGCATCGTGACAATATATATATATATATATATATATATATATATATATATATATATATATATATATATATATATATATATATATATATATATATATATATATATATATATATATATATATATATATATATATATATATATATATATATATATATATATATATATATATATATATATATATATATATATATATATATATATATATATATATATATATATATGTATATATATATATATATATATATATATATATATATATATATATATATATATATATATATATATATATATATATATATATATATATATATATATATATATATATATATATATATATATATATATATATGTATAAATATATATGTATATATATATATATGAAAGAGGGCAATAAGATATAAATAATCATATACATTTTATCACAAATGAAATAAAAGCTTTACAGGTATAAAAACAACAACACAATGAAAGCACAGGACACGTACCTACGGTGGTAGTAAAAGTGTGACAAGAAATTAAAAATAAGTAAAGGTGAAAAGGAAATAGATAAACATTAGGCAATGAAGAGCTTTGTTGATGAAGATTAGTTGTTCGGTGTAGGAACAGTTTGTTTTATCATTACAGATAAAAAAAAAGTCAATTCCTTTAATATCTTTATCGTCTATGTGCGTTGTACATATCTTTGTATGTTATTTTTTTTTTTTTAGATTGGTCAGGATTGGACAGTCTACTCTTAGTTGTGTACAGAACTGGGATTAATCTTCTTCTGGTACATCCGATATATGTGCCCAGAATACATATAGGACACATATACCGGCGCAACAGGTCCAAAGGACTAGGCCTTTTTCCACATATTCCGGTGTATATGTCCCTTGTGACCTACGCAGTGAATTGGGTGGGTGATTGTTCGACGCTGTAATCCTCATGCCCCACTAACCGTTCATGAGATACGGTCTCTCTCTCTCTCTCTCTCTCTCTCTCTCTCTCTCTCTCTCTCTCTCTCTCTCTCGGAGAGCACGTTTTGGTCGGAAAGACGTATTCGTTCTTAGTCTGAATAATCAACCCGATTTCACGCGTATAACATATGATTAGTGAGTGAATTATAGCTAGAAGTGTTCGTGAACTGTCGGTGATAAGATTAAAGTCAATATAGCACGATAAAGTGTCGACTAAAGGTGTTTTTCGAGTGAAATATTATAAAATTAAGCATCACGGAAGCGTCTAGCAACAACAACAATAGCAGCAATAGTGGCAGACGCTGAAGAAATTTAGCCTGCCTAGAGGATTTCCAATATGATGAATTGGCAAGCAAGGAGTTGGGGTTTCTTATCGTTGAGATCAATAACAACACCAATCAAAAAGATGCAAAAACATACACAGACATAGTGAAAGGTTATGATCCATCAAGCTGGAACAAGTCAGCAGAAAACATCATGAAAATAATTGAAGGAATACCAAGGAAAGTCCAAGTGATCAAGAAACTTATAAAGAAAATCTACATCAATCAACACATCCCTACAAAGAAAGTGAACAAGGTGAATTTGGTTAATATACTGATTGATGCCATAGGAAAAAGAATGCCTAAAGCATGCAATCTATGTAATGTGTGGTATAGCGTTGTAAATCCACAAAACCTGATAAGGAAATGCAGTGCATACCATGTTCCAACTCATCCTACATGCGTCGAAGTACAGCAAAATAAAAAAAAAAAAGACACAAAAGTATTTTGCTCAACATGTCTAATATGGATAGACAATGTTATTAAGTCAAGACTTAATGTACAGATAGTCGAGGATGATGAAACTGGGGATGAGGAAGAAAAGGAAAACGAAATAGAAGAAAATAAGACTGAAGAGATAGAAAACAGTAATGAAAACAAAGAACAGGATAACAGTATGGATGCAGAGAAACTCATAGACTCTACATATGAGGTATTACAACAGCATACATACGAAGAAATAAACTATGAAATGACAACACAAAAAAAATCCCAAAGAGGCTGTACCCTGATATACATATTGAAGGGAAAGAACAAGAAAAAAAAGAAAAGAAAGACATAGTCTGCACTCTTTTGAAAAGAGGAAATTGCAGATTCGGTGAAAGATGTCACTACAAACATCCCAAGATATGTCGCAACTATGAAATTTATGGCAAATGTGCATATCTAGATGGCTATGAGGTTGAATGCAGCGATCTACATCTAAAAGTATGTCGGAATCTAAAAGAAGGAAAAGGTTGCAAATTCAACAAAAAATGCAGATTCATGCATCCTGTTGCCATGAAGAATGGAAATCAAAAGCAAATACATATAAAAAATCAAAGTAAAAATGAAACAAACAAAGGAAAGAATAAAGAGTATGTGACAAAGGAAAAAAGCAAGCTGGCACCACGTTATGAAATGTCAGCACCACGATATGAGGCATCAGCTCCCAGGTACAGTGCAACAAAGCAATGTATCTACGATGCAAATGGATGGTGCAGATATAGAGATAGGTGCAGATACAAACACAAAATGAATAATTATGAAGATGGAAGATCAACTATTTTGGAAAAGTTGGATTTTTTAATGTCCGAAGTTATGGAAATGAAGAAAAGAACAACATATCAGTACAGGAAAGAGACATGGGAAAATCCTTATTATTACCCATATTAGATAATGGGGATAAAACGCAAACCATCATAGTGATGAATGCACAGGGTTTAGTTTCAAGTAACTCAAAAAGAAAAATAGAGTTCTTAGAAGAACTAACCCAAACTGAAAAAATAGATATAATGAATATAAGTGAAACCTGGTACTCACAAGAGACTAGTAATGATGATCAGATAAAGGGTTTCTAAACTTATAGATCAGATAGAAAAAATAGGAATCAAGGGCGAACCGCGATATATGGGAGAGACGTAAATCAAGGAAAAATCTGTGAGAAATATAGTAACACAGAATGTGAATTAATAGCAGTAGAATTTGATTCTGAAAAATTAGTAAACATTGTAATATACAGACCCCCGAATACTAAAGAGTTTGACATAATAATTGACAAATTGGATGATATATGTAGAAATCACAAAGACTGGACTATACTCATATCCGGAGACTTTAACTTTCCTTATGTAGAATGGAAAGAACGAATAGGAGACTGTGGTTGTATTTATACATATAAAAAGGAGAGTAATAGTAGCGCAGAAGATAAGAGGCAATTTGAAAAGCTATTAGATATGCTACTAGAACATAACATTCAGCAAATAAATCACCTACCAACAAGAAAGGATAATATTTTAAACCTAGTATTTGTGAACGAGGTGAACTATGTTAAAGAAATAATAGTGGATAATACGAGTATTTCAGACCACAACGTCATAGAATTAACAGTCCGTTCCAAAGCATATGAAAACAGAGATAAGCAAGAGAAGAAAAAATGGGAAGGATATGGAAAATATAATTTCTATAGTAAAAATATAAATTAGTCAAACATAAATGAAGAATTAAACAAAGACTGGGATTAGTAAACATCAGTCACGCATACCAAGAGACAGAAGGATCTTGTTCCAGAAAATCAGAAAGTGGAAAAAAGTTCTTGCAAAAGAAAAGATTGCATGGAAAGTGATGGAGCTAATAAGTAAGATAGAAAATGCAGAACAAAAGATTATACAGTCAAAAGAAAAAGAAAATCAGGGCCTTGAAGAAAGGATCCTACAAAATATCAAACGAAACCCCAAAATTTTTTACTCTTATACAAAAAAGATGAATAAAATAAGAGTAGAAATAGGCCCTCTAAGAATTGAAGGGCGATTAACAAATGAAAAAAAGGAAATGTGTAACATATTAGTAGAAAGATATAAGAGTGAATTCACACCTAGAATTGATAATGAAGATAATGATACAGAAATAAGTGATGAAAATAGTGAATATTTATCGGACATAGATATTACTGAAGCCGATATTGTGCAGGCTATTAATGAGATTAAAAATGGATCAGCAGCAGGACCTGATGGTGTTCCTGCCATTTTGTTAAAGAAAGTGGTTCATTCAATCGCAAAGCCGCTCGCAATATTATTAAGACAAAGTATAGATACAGGCAAGATTTATGATGAGCAAAAATTAGCGTATATTACCCCAACTTTCAAAGGTGGATCAAGACTAGAGGCAAGTAATTATAGGCCTGTGAGTCTGACATCTCATATTATGAAAGTTTACGAAAGGGTAATGAAAAAATATATAATGAAACATTTAATGAAAAATAGTTTGTTTAATATAGGACAGCATGGTTTTGTACCCGGAATAAGTACACAAATGCAACTGTTAGTCCACCATGAAAGTATATATAAAAATATGGTAGACTTTGCAAAAGCTTTTGACAAGGTAGACCATAATGTATTAGCGAAAAAAATTAGAAAACATAACATTGTGGATAAAGTAGGAAGATGGATAAAAGAATTTTTGCAAAACAGAAAACAGATAGTGATTGCTAACGATGAGAAATGGGATGAAGCTACCATAATATACAGTGTTAGCTGCATTGCTGTTTGTGATTATGATTGCAGACATAGACAGTAATGTTAAGGACTCGGTAGTGAGAAGTTTCGTTGATGACACAAGAATAAGTAGAGAGATTAATTGTGATGAAGACAGGAACTCGCTACAAAGAGACCTAAACAATATATATAAATTGGCAGAGGTAAATAGGATGGTATTTAACTCTGATAAATTTGAATCAGTAAACTATGGTGATAAAGATGGAATGCAATATGCATATAAAAGACCTAATAATGAGACAATCACAAATAAGGAAGCAGTTAAAGACCTTGGTGTGATGTTGAATAGGAATATGTTATGCAATGACCAAATATAGCAATAATATTGGCAAAATGCAAAGCAAAAATGGGAATGTTGTTCCGGCACTTCAAAACAAGAAAAGCCGAACACATGATTATGCTTTATAAAACGTATGTACGTAGTCCACTTGAATATTGCAATATAATATGGTACCCTCACTACCAAAAGGATATTGCACAAATAGAGAGTGTACAAAGGTCCTTTACAGCTAGAATAGAAGTTAAGGACCTTGACTACTGGGAAAGACTACAATTCTTAAATTTATATAGTTCTGAAAGGAGAAGAGAATGCTACATGATAATCCAGGCATGGAAACAGATAGAAGGAATTACTGAAAACATCATGGAGCTAAAAATATCAGAAAGAGCAAGCAGAGGTAGATTAATAGTGCCCAAAACTATACCAGGAAAACTAAGGAAAGCACACAGGACATTAATCCACCACGCACCGGCATCGATAATGCAGCATCTATTTAATTCGTTACCAACTCATCTGAGAAACATATCAGGAGTGAGCGTAGATGTGTTTAAGAATAAGCTCGACAAATATCTAAGATGCATCCCAGACCATCCAAGACTGGAAGATGCAAAATATACCAGAAGATGCATTAGCAATTCTCTGGTAGACATCAGAGGTGCCTCACACTGAGGGACCTGGGACACCCGAACGAACTGTAAGGTCTGTAAGGTAAGGTAAGGTCACACACACACACACACACACACACACACACACACACACACACACACACATACAACTGAATGCACACATTGAGAGATTGATGGAGTTTGCTAGTTATAAAAATGTTGCAGCTATCAGGGATTTTGAAAAGAAAATAAATTGCAACCATAGTATTTTTGTTTTTGACCAATATAGATTTTGAACATATATATATATATATATATATATATATATATATATATATATATATATATATATATATATATATATATATATATATATATATATATATATATATATATATATATATATTATATATATATATATATTTTTGTTGCATATGGCCTTTGGCTAATGAGTTATTAAATTAATTATTGTAATTTATGTAGCCATGCTGCACCGAAGACACACGTAAACTGTCAATTGAAGCAGAAAGTTACTGCCAAAAGACAGACAATTTCTTAATTGAATTAGGTCACCAGTCAAAACTATGATGAATAATTGGATTAATTCTATAACAAATGAATTACATTAAACCCCTTTCATTACCCACCTAGTCCCAACAAAGAAAAATGTGCTGTGATAGCAAAGGAAATTACATGAACTGTTAGTCGACGTTGGACACAGTTAATTTTCCCGGCTTCAGTAAAGAATAATGCAACGGTGTTTTGACTCTAGCAGCTACCCTACTCAAGTTTAGTATTGGCAAATGCTATTTTTCTTCCAAACAATGGTGATCAGGATCTAAGGCTCACCTGAATTTTTACTTACACTTGACCTTCCCTTATTCTTACTTAATGCACTGGAATAGTTTATGTAATTTCACTAGGCAATGATCATTATTCATATGCTCGACTTCCTGAAAGAAATACAGTTATACCAGGTTCTCTTAAATGGTGGCGGAAGGGAAAACAATGGAAATTAAATACAGAGGAAGAGTCTCTAGCAATCAGCAATACTTGTCAATTCCAGACTGACTGTTTACGTAGGTTGCTTGCGCAATGCAACTGACGAGTAGAATTCTCGAAGATCTCGTATCAGTGATCACTTAGTTAAAAAAAAAAAAAAAAAAACAGACAGGAAAAGGAGCAAAGGACAAAATTTTATCCTGAGCACGACACATGTTCTTAGTCTGAAGGTCGGTCTCTCTCCTTTCATGGGTCAGGTCAGGGCACTGTGTCTCATCAGTAATGCTTGTACGTAGCCTCCGGCAGTCTGAAAATTTGACAAAACATTGCCGAATGCATAGAACAGGGAAAAAGGAAGCTTAAGACCACCTTCACTAGAGGCGACTTGGTAAACCCCTCCCTGTGGGTTAGACCCCTAATACTAACCTATCTGCTACATTCTATGGTATCTCCTATCCTAACCTAACCTAACACTGCCGTAGCACCAACGTAAGGGACAATGGACCAGCTAAATTACAAGGTTTTCTGCACTACAATTAGTAATTACTGGTTAACACATGAGGTTTGCCTCATATGATAAATGCTTGCCTCAATGAGGTGAGGTCTTAGGTCATGCATGTCATGAGCGTAGTGGCTCTCTTCACAATAGTTTAGATTGCCTGATTGCAGTTACACTGCGGCTTGATGGAAGGTGTAAGTGACAAGGTTACTGCTATGATGTACTCAATCTGGTCCAGGCTACTGTATGGTAGAGATCAGGCTGGCTACCTCCTCTGGGCAAAGGGACAGGATCACTCTAAGATGGTAAGGCACTGTGCCGACAGGGCACTAGTGCTAGGATGAACTCATGGCTCTGCAACTACTGGGCTCTCTTCTGCCCCTTCTTCTTCTTCTTTGGGTTCCTCCAAGGCTTAACTACGTCGGACCTGGGAGGTTATGAGGGCACCGACTCTGGGGAAAGGCCGGTGGTTTTAGACACTACCGGAGGGCTCCCTACTCCGGCTGCTGTGACAACCGGAGCAAGAGCGATCTCAACCTCTGCATCCGAGGAGGAGTGTTCCTGGTCTCCCAGAGAAGGTGTGACAGGTTGATCCACCAGGGGTTCATCCTCTGGGGATGGATTGGGTGAAGAAGTGTCGGGTGCCGGAGGCCCTCTGGTTCCCATGATTAGTGCCGTGAGGGATCCTGGATCTCCCGGAGGAGGATCTGCCTCATGATTTGTACCAGGCACGGGGTCCTCCTTAATTGGTGGCTCAACATCCGTGCTGGATGGAGTGTGGCACTGGTCAGTGCTCAGAAATGGCACTGCTCGGTGCTCACAAGTGGCACTGGCAGCGGTGGGGGGTCAGGCATGCCTGACAAGGGGTCCAGAGGTGCAATACTTCATGGACAGCTTGAATTTGGCTGCGGCAGAGATTCCTGCCCCAGCTGGAGATCAGAGCCTCTCGGAGAGTCTTGCTCGGGTGGGTCTGCTCGGCGTTGCTTACTAGGGCAGCCCTCCCAGTTAGTGGAGTGGCCTGTCCGCTTACACATCCTACAGCGGTACTGCTCCTCCTGAACGTCTCTTCGGGGAGAGGGAGGACCTCTTTCTTGGCCGCCCCTTCGTGAATGGAGGGGACTAGGCCAAGAACGTTTCGGTGTGTGCCCCTTCTTCTGACCACTTCGGTGGATGGACGGTGGGTTTTCTTCTTGGCTGCAAAGTGGCATTAGGAAAGGGCTTCCCCAGAGGAAGTCCTGACCCAACAGGAAGTCCACTCCGGGCTGAATTCCACCCACCACGCCAAGGCGGTGGGGTAGTGTGCCCCAAGGTGTCTTGACCTGGAGCTTGACTGTGGGAACAGTAATGGTGTGGCCCTCTATCCACTTCATCTCCCACCGGGTTTTCTTGTCAACCGTGGCACCAGCTGGCACTTGGGCCCTGGAAATTACGCTAATGTTCTGCTGCGGTGTCTACTGTGACTGGAAGGGTTACGGGCAGGCTATATCCCTTAAGGGGGGCCACCGAGATGAAGTGGGTCTCTAGTCTCTCGGGGTACATTATCTTCTGCGGCCTGGCCACAGAGAATGGGGTGCTAATGAGGTTGACGAACTTGGTGAAGAGAACATGATGTGGACAGGCTGGATGTCCAGCACTGTAGTGGCCGGCAGCACCACAGGATCGGCACTCGCCCCTTGTAGGGGCTCGGTGGCCTGCAATGACAGTTGGTGGAGACGGTTGCGTGGCTGTAGAGGGAGAGGAGTTCTGGCTGTCAGTAGGAGGCTGCTTGTTAGTACTGAGCTTGTATCTGCACTCAACTTCAGTGTATCCCACCCTCTTACAGTGGGTACACGGAGGCTTGCTAGGCAATCAATTCTTGGCACGAGTCGAGCCTGAGAGGTATCTGGGTGGCACAATGCGCTGCTGAGATGTGCTGTGGGACTGGTTCAAGGTCTCCCATGAATTGGCCATGCAGCAGGCTTCCATAAGGGTGCTGGGTTGCTCATCATTTAGATATACAGCAAGGGGCCCAGGCACACATTGGTAAAGATCCTCCAGCAATGTCCGATTGAAAAGGTCTCAAATGTCGTGCAAGACAAAGAGTCAAACCAGAGGGTGCCAGACTGGGTCTTGCGACAGGCCCATTCAGTCCAGGACCAGCCAACTTCCTTGGTGAGACCTTGGAACTACTGTCTCCATTTTTTCGGGGTTATTTCGTAAGCCTTCGTGATGACTCTATGCACTTCAACCATGTTGCCCCTCTGAATCTTCTCCAGTGAGCGAAGGGCTGCCTTAGCTTTTCACTCCATGTACTTGGCAAGCACCAAGGCCCTCTCTGTCTTGGTGGTGCTATAGTTATCGAAGAGTGCCTCTATTTCCTCCAACCATGCTTCTGGCTCGTCCTCAGTCCACTTGGGGATGAGGGAATTAATGCTCGAAGTTGGAGCATTTGGTGCAGCAGGTGTGGTGTTGGAGGCTTGGTGTATAGCCATAGCTTCGGCATTTTCCTTCATAGCCCTTTCCAGCTTGAGCTCCTTTTCTTTAAGAGCTAGTTCATACCGCCTTCTCCTTTCTTCTCTTTCGTCTTCCAGCTGCCTCTGTTCTTTTCCATACCTCCTCCATTCAGCTTCATAATTCCTCTGTTCAGCTTCATAATTCCGCTGTTCCAGTCTTTCTTCCTTCTCTTGCTTGACCAAGTCATCCAGCTGTTTCTTAGCCTACTTGGTAAGGTCCAATCCCGTGAGACCTGCCGCCTGCCCCAGCTCCATGAAGGCGCTATGATTCTCTGTTGCCATGGTCCTGGTGGGTAAGGGCATCTATCCAGGTTAACTGGACGTTCTTGGGCAGCAAGGAAGTGTCCCTCAGATTTAGGGTGACTCTTCAGTGATGTGGCACCTTTTCAATAAGGTGGCACTGTGGTTGAGTGTGCTGTGTAAAGATCACACTAGTGGCACTTAATATCTTTATGTATTGGTGGAACTTAGGTACAAAAGGACCTTCCTTCGGTGTTCCTTTTTTCATTTTTATTTTCTTTCTTTGTTTGGTGGCATTTTGGTGCCAGGGCGTTCCTAGGAACCCTTGACTTAAGTCCAACTAGTTTGCAGTCAAGGAAAATGCACTCTACCCCACCAGAGTGTAACAAATGAGTGGGAGAGAAAGGGAAGGTAAAGAGTGAGAGAGAGATGTAAACTATTCAGTTTATGACAGTGCCTCAGATTAGCGGCACTGTGGAAAAGGAAAATAAATGGTGGGTGCTGTTGAGGCCCTCGTGAGTGACTGATTCCTAGTACCAGCTGCTACTTCCTTTCATGCAGAGGGAGGAAGGCTACTTTCTGCTTATGTCTGGATAAAATTAATTAATCTTAATTTGTCCTCATCTATTTTTGTGGGAGAGGTGTTTCTTTTTATTTGGTTTAGTTTAATTAATTATTCCTGTGTCTGCCCGTTTTTCCAATGAATTCGATGCACGTACACTCGGATGTTAGGTTGAATGCTTACTTGAATATACGAGAGAGAGAGAGAGAGAGAGAGAGAGAGAGAGAGAGAGAGAGAGAGAGAGAGAGAGAGATATTCAGCCAGCAAATTCGTGCTGCCTGAGAAAATAAGTAAAATTATTATAATTGCACACTGGCAGGGTTCTTATTTGGAGATACGTCTTCTTTGGCTATTTTAGGGGATTGTGTTAGCAATCTTAACTTTCCTTGTGGCCAGAGTTGTACATCTTACACTGAGAATTATAATAAAAAATGATAAGTTTCTTTTCTTTCATATATTTTCTTACGTCGGTGTATTTGTATAGGAAATTTTTGTTATATATTTCCTAGATAAGTCCTATCATTCCCTGACTAATTTATGTCCTGCTTTTATCTATTGTATGGAATCCTAACCTATTTCCTATCTATCGAAATCTATTTCCTTCCTGTGATTAGCGAGTCTATGCCTGGCTAAGATTTTGTGAGGGGATTACTCTGCAAAACAAAGCAGTTCCTGAAGTGGCAATTGAGGCAGAGCTAAGGTGACTGAGGCGCCACCACAAACTATTCACACAAACAACAACAACAGGGTTTTAAGATGGTGGACAGGGGAGCAGTCAACCCGTTCCCCAAAATGTCGGACGAATCCTGTTATAACGCAGTGAAATTCAAAACAAACTGCTGGATGCAGGCCGGCAGAGGAATACACAATCTCCCGAGGCGTGTCAGTTTGTTTACAATGAAACGCACCCAAAACATTCGAATTCCTCTCACAAAACGAATGAAGCAAATGTAGGAATACAGGTTTTAACTAAATTCACCAACAATGCAACAATGCAAAGGATTTTACGTTGTGGAGATGGAAAATGAAATTACTATGAGCTACATTTTTCTTTTTTTCTTTCTCGTGTGGAATTAATTGCCATTTGCTTCCACCATGCTTATCGAGTGGCCGTTATTGACACAAAAGGGAAATGGATTCATGACATCCTGAAGGGCCTGAATTTATGTTACTTAAAAATGCAAATTATGAAATTAACTCTTGCCATTTCGCTTGCTATATTAATGACATGGAATTTTGATATGCTTCCCGTGATATGAAAACTTACTAACTCCGTTACACTCACTCGGATGCCTCTTCGTAGTGACAATGCGGTTACTGCTTTTTGAAATTCAACAAACATCACAAATTTTGTCTGCCCTATCTTCGAGAGAATCATTAGGTGCACTTTCTCCGTTCTTTGTCATGCAGTAGTTAACTCGTTCAATAATCAATATCATGCACTAATCCTTGGCTGAGGAAAATAGCAAAATATTAAATATGACTCGATAACTCGGCTAACAACCTTGGGAAATATGTGGCTAGCTGCGCCTGAACTCTGCACAGTTTTTCTTTAAGACTGTGTAAATTGTAAATTATATATTAGCTGCTCTCAATGCACACTTCCCTACCTACGCTAATTTCTTAATTATAAAAAAGGTATTCTTATTGCTATTATGCCTTGTCCTGTCTCATTTTTTGGAAGAATAGCATGAAATTAAATATGATCTGACTTTTCTCTGGAATTAATTTGATTCCTGATTCTTTTCTCTCTAAATTAATTCGAAATCCTGGCTAGGTCCCCCAGTGTTACGTGTGGGCTTTGGCTAATGAGTTTTTAAGTTAATTATTGTAATTTATATAGCCCTGTTCAGCCAAAGACACATGTAAACTGTCAATTGAAGCTGCAAGTTACCCCCAAAAGACAGACAATTACTTAAATGGATTAGGTCACTAGTCAGAACTATGATTGAATAATTGTATTAATTCTATAAAAAATGAATTTCATTAAACCCCTTTCATTATCCGCCTAGTCCCAACAAAGAAAAATGTGCTGTGATAGCGAGGGAAATTACATGAACCAACAGTCGACATCGGGCACAATTAATTTTCCTGGCTTCAGTAAAGAACAATGCAACGGTGTTATGACTCTAGCGGCTACCGTACACATGTTGAGTATTGGTAAGTGCTATTTTTCTTCCAAACATTGGTGATCAGGATTCAAGGCTTGCCTGAAATTTTACTTACTCTTGACCTTCCCTAATTCCTACTTAATGCACAGGAATAGTTTATGTAATTTCACTAGGCAATGATCATTATTCATATACTCGACTTCCTGAAGAAATATGGTTATACCTGGTTCTCTTAAATGGTGGTGGAAGGGGAACAATGGAAATTTAGTGCAGAGGAAGAGATTCTAGCAATCAGCAATACTTGTCAATTCCAGACTTACCATTTACGTAGGTTGCTTGCGCAATGTAACTGACAAGCGGAATTCTCGAAGAACTCGTATCGGCGATCACTTAGAAAAAAAAAAACAGACAGGAGAAGGAACAAAGGACAAAATTTTAGCCTGAGCACGATGCGTGCTCTTAATCTGAAGGTCGGTCTCTCTCTCCTTTTGTGGGTCAGGTCAGGGCACCGTGTCTCATCAGCAAGACTTGAATGTAGCCTCCGGTAGTCTGAACATTTGACAAATCATCGCCGAATGCATAGAACAGGGAAAAACGAAGCTTAAGACCACCTTCACTAGAGGTGATTTGGTAAAACCCTCCCTGTGGGTTAGGCCCCTGATGCTAACCTATCCGCCACTAAAAGACGTTACTTTTTTTAAACCACACAGCCTACCTCCCTCATCCTCATTCTCTTAGCTTCAACAGACACTGTCCTATCTTTATTAGAATGATATCCCTTACTAAAATGATGCAGAGAGGGCGAACAGCAGAATATTTATAAAAATATATGATATGCTGTGGTGTAGCCGTGAATGCCTTTCCCCCACTTGCCTGATAAACTTTTCATTCTTTGATAGGTTTTCATCAACTTCAGAGAGGGGAAGATATTCCTAACGAAACTGACAATGCTTTTCTTTTAAGAAAATGGGAGTTGCTTTCATAAGAAAATAACGGTTTATTAATAATAAAGTACATCGTTTTTTTTATTAAAAAGATAAATTCATATTCTTAAACACACGCACACATATATATAGGTGTCAAATTAACTAATCCTGAATTTACATACTAAGAAATGTAAATCTGACATAAATTACAAAGATTTTAAAATTATGGGCCAAACTCTTAATGAACAATATTTAGCAACCTTAGAATCACTCTTCATTAAACAACTTGTTCCACAGCTAAACACCCAGTCTTCCTCAACACCTCTGTATCTCTCGTGAGCTGAACCCGGCCCGAATTGTCACTTGGTCTGCTTCCTCAGCACCTTATAGTAATCACTCCTCGCTATCTATTGTTCTTGGCATTTATATTATTTGTATAGTTTTTTAACTGTTAATTTTTATTCCGAGTTTGATATTTTAACGCTTGTTTTCTCTTTTTATAATTTGAAAATGGGACTTTTACGTCTTATAACGTTGCAGAAATAATACTTACAAAAGGAATAAAGGACTGATCCTTTACCTTGCACCTACTGACGTCTATCTGTTGATAGAACCCCTTTCAATCCTTGCTACATATACAGTACACACAGAGATACACACACACACACACACACACACACACACACATATATATATATATATATATATATATATATATATATATATATATATATATATATATATATATATATATATATATATATATATAATCATGAAGCTACAAATGTCGCTTAATATCAATTTCACGCTACCTCGGAATATCTCCGATGGAGAATTGTCACCAAGGGGAATTTATATAAGTGATAAATGAATTGGTATCGTCGGGTTTTTCGTTCAGTGTCCCGACGATACCAATTCATTTATCACTTATATAAATTCCCCTTCAATACAATCTCCATCGAAGATATTCAGACATAGAATGAATTTGATATTGCGACATTTCATAATTTCATGATTGTATATAAATCATGGTGTGATAAAAAATTCATATATATATATATATATATATATATATATATATATATATATATATATATATATATATATATATATATATATATATATATATATATATATATATATATATATATATATATATTCAGGAACAAGGGAAACAAGACCTCTATTCTTACAAATTAATTGCCGACGTTTCATGACGCATGTCACATTTTCAAGGCTAAAAAGAAAATAATTTGCACTACAGATAGAATCACGGTATTAAAAGAATTTTTCAAAAATTAAAATATTTAGAAATCACAAAAAATGGCAATGCAGCTTTAAAATTAGGTACATAAATAAACATAAAAAAAGGATCACAAAAGATATAGGTCAAGGGAACCAAGGCACAGACTCACCAAGTGAAATGAAAGAATAATACTGACAGAATACAGAAAATAAGCATAAAGGAAAATGCTGATCGTTGGAGACCCGCCCCACTATCGTAAAATCTTCATCTCTGATGTTTGTTTTGCACCATACAGCATGGTTTCTGATGTTAGAGGCCTCTGGATTTGATAGCTTGCATCCTGTACGGTAGCTTAAGCCTCTATGACAGTCAATTCGTACCCTCAACAGCCTCCTCGTGCATCCGACGTGTTCCGCGATTACATCGCGGACAAGTGTATTTATATACAATATTGGATGCGAGGAGGGGCCTGAGACTATCCTTGACTGTAAAAAATGAACCAATGGTTAGAGGATTCTTCGGTATTAACTTAACATTTAAAGCAGGAAACTCTTTCTGAATTAGGGAAATGCACTTCTTACGGAAGTGGTCGTCATGTAGAAAGGGGAAGTTTGCATAAAATTTCATTTTTGGGGCAGTCAGCACTGACAAGGAAACTCTCTTGCTCCACATTTCTCTAAGTTATTTGTAAAAAATGTTAATAGGGTGATAATTTTGTTTAAAATAACTGGTTAAAAAAAGTATTTCTTCGTGAAATAAGGACCAATTAGATGTAAGAGAAAACGCCCTGTGGAGGAGGGTAGAAATAGCATTTAATTTAAAGTTAAAAAAACATGAACTGTAAAAATTCATACCTAGTCCAGTAAAAGTTGTCTTCTGGAAAACACCTGTAATAAAGCCAGTAATATCCCTGGATATCATTATATCAAGAAAGGGAAGTTTATTGTCAGTTTCTTTCTCCAGAGTGAATTTAATATTAGGGTGCAGTTCGTTCTATTAATTTCCCTCCCCTGCTGGCCCTCCCGCCCAGGGTGAGGAATCCACCTCCTACAGAAGGTAAAGTGCTGCATCTCGAGGCTCTCACCAAACAGTCACGTCATAACTCTTTGGCTTTGGAAATTCATTACCTTTTCTAAGTGCTAGACCTGTATTGCTTATTGTCTGTGTAGCTCATGCCTTAAGCATAGTAGGTAAAGTGAAGTAAAGTAATTGTGTAATTCAGTGTAATTCGAGTTGCTAGGTACCTTCCGTACACCCCTCGATCCCCTACCAAGTATCGCATTGCATCTACATAACCAAGTACGTTCTCAATTGCAGATAGGAGTTAGTTAGCTGTGGATCTGTTCTTCGCTTCATGTGCACAGTGGCATCCCCCACTGTATTTCTTCCCATGGCGCCCCGAGATAGCAGGCTCCCTTGTGCTCACTTCAAGATTTTCATTCCTTTGTTTATTATCTAAGTCACCTGACAGGACCTTGTCACCTGTCTCCATTTTATGTTCCTTCATTCTTCTGGTATGTGTAAATACAATTGTTTAAGTTAAACCTAAGAGTTTACCTAACCATTCCACATTCTGAAGAGGGCCTTCAGCCATAATATGTTGTATGATTCTTACCTAACTTAAGACCATAGCCAGATTTGCACATATCCCCAGGTAAGTTGCACACCACTCAGTAAAAATATCAGTATATATATATATATATATATATATATATATATATATATATATATATATATATATATATATATATATATATATATATATATATATATATATATATATATATATATATATATATATATATATATATATTTGTGTGTGTGTGTGTATGTATATGTGTGTGTGTGTTTAAGAATATGAATTTATCTTTTAAATAAAATAAACTATGTACTTTATTACTGATAAACCCTTATTTTCGTATGAAAGCAACCCCACTTCCTTAAAAGAAGAGCATTGCCAGTCAATGGAAACCTATCAAAGAGTGAGAAGTTTATCAGGCAAGTGGGGGAGAGGCATTCACGGCTACAAGTACCACGGTCAACAACGTGAGCCCCTCCGGCATATCGTTTATGTAAAATAAACATTGACATCAGCGGAGGAGTATTGTCCATCAAGGGGAGTCAATACGTGTGTTTGGATTGTCTGGTTTGCGTGTAAGTTACTATGGAAAGAACAGATCGTTTTGTGAAAGATTCGGGCAGAAGTTCAAATCTCATTTGAATATTCAAGTTTTACTTTTTGAACTGTATTGTTTACCTTTATGTTTGCTTAGAGATTCAATTAGGTGCAGGACGAAACGAACGTAGTATTTGGTCTTTTTCATTGGATTATTTCCTTTGTTAACTTTTTTTCTACTTCGAAGGTTTTTTTCACCGTGAAAAAGAGTCTGAAACCACCCTACTACTTTTTAAGTTCTCCTACTCTTTCATTCTTCTCGTTTTGCAGGTTTCCTTGAAGGTTTGCCTAGACAGAAGCGTTCTCTTGGCCGTTCCATCGGCCGCTGCATTAACAGAGAGAGTAGAATCATTTAAGATCATCTGGCGCGGCCTTCTTGACAAGGAGATTATTATTTTACAAAAGAACTCCAACTAGTTATAGCACCAGATGGACACATTTTTGACACGGAGCCATTTACTTATCAAGGTGCGCAGTAGCAGTTGCTGAAGCCTAGATAATGAGCCTGTCTGTTGGGATGAATAGAATGATCTCTCTCTCTCTCTCTCTCTCTCTCTCTCTCTCTCTCTCTCTCTCTCTCTCTCTCTCTCTATATATATATATATATATATATATATATATATATATATATATATATATATATATATATATATATATATATAATATATATATATATATATATATATATATATATATATATATATATATATATATATATATATATATATATATATATATATATACCAATGCACACTAAGCGATAACTTTCTTCATATGATATGAATCTAAAAGGTTTTAAATTGTCTGGGAGAGAATAGAAAAAATCCAGACAAAACTAATGACACCTGATTGGAAGTTGAGTGTTAGAAATAAGGTAAATAAATTGCTCATTATTCATAATATCATATTTTGATTTCAGAATGAGCAAAGAATTTTTTTACCTTATCATAATTTGGAATGAATTCGATTAGTCCTCATTCCTCGTTGGATGGGTGAGTATAGTTCTTAGCTAGCACGCTGCTGGCCCAGCGTTCGATTCCCCGACCGGCCAATGAAGAATTAGAGGAATTTATTTCTGGTGATAGAAATTCATTTCTCGTCATAATGTGGTTCGAATTCCACAATAAGCTGTAGGTCCCGTTGCTGGGTAACCAGTTGGTTCTTAGCCACGTAAAATAAATCTAATCCTTCGGGTCAGCCCTAGGAGAGCTGTAAATCAGCTCAGTGGTCTGGTTAAACTAAGGTATACTTTTTTTTCGATTAGCCATAAAAGTCTTGAGTCACGAAGCAGAGAGACAGGAGTGAATTAACGGAATGAAATGGTGGGATTCAGGACTTTGGAAGATTAATACCGCCAGTGTGATTTTGATTAACCGCAATATGGGCCATTACTTAGAATAGCAAAGGCTACCAAAACTGCTCGTGAAATCGTAAGATGAATTACAAACTGCGTAAAATCATCGGTCATGGTTTTTTATTGGGGAAGATTATTCATTTTGAGGTGGTATGGGGATTGTCGTGGATAAATTGGGTCCGTTTTTTCTCGACAATCCTTCACAACGTTCAGGACATGCGAACAGAAGGGAGAACCGAGCTGCCGAGTTCGTGGTTCTCATTTACAGTATGTATGATATGTTCGAGAAAAATTTTTGTCACTGAGTTTCGCTGCACAGGCAGTGTTATGAATATTAAAAGGGCTCTCTTTCTGATGCTAATCACTTTGCATTTTTGCCATTCGAGGCTTAGCGTAGTTGATGTTCAGTCAAAGTGTAGTCTGATGATTCTGAAATACGATTCATGTGAAACTGTAACTTTGTGAGACCGATGTCATGGGTTTTACGGGTTTCGTGAAACTTCTTTTTTGGAGTTGTGTGCCTTGTGGCCGACCAAGCGGTCCTTTAGCTTAATGTGTGTTAAATTTTGAGTCTAATTTTGTAATAAAATTGTAGAAAACCCAAACGAAGCTTGCTGGACCTTCTGTTGGACGCTTGCAGATTTTTGCCCTTCAGGCCAGGATATCCAGTCAACCAACATCTCGACTCAGGACTAGTGCGTCGGAGGTAAAAATTCCCGACAGGGATAATTAAAACAAAATGCTGTCGTCATCTCGGGAAATGAATTTTCAGTTTTCTGTAAAAAAAAAAAAAAAAAAAAAAAAAAAACTATTGTCTGTCCGTCCTCATTTTTTCCGTCTGCACTTTTTCTGTCCGCCCTCGGATCTTAAAGACTATTGAGTCTAGAGGGCTGCAAATTGTTATGTTGATCATCCACCGCCCAATCATCAAACATAACAAATTGTAGCCCTCCAGCTCAGTACTTTTTTATTTTATTCAAGGTTAAAGTTAGCCATATTCGTGCGTCTGGCAACTCTATAGGACAGGCCACCACCGGCCAAGCAAAGTAACCATTACTAAGAATCCTAGAACCTTTCAAGAGATCTTCCTTTTGCTTGAAGAAATATGCATCGTTATCCTTAAATTTAGAATACTGAGTTTGTAAATGAGCAGAAAGATGCTCAGGTTTCAAACTTTCATTACCTAATATTTTCTGGTAGATATCACATTAAGGCTTGTCTATCCTATTTCTACATACAAAAGTTGCGAAGCCAAATTGCCGAAAAGCAATAATGTAAGACCACTTATGAGAAGATACCATTGATTTAAAAAAAAAAAAGAGTTGGATTAACCAGATACACACAAACACTAGTACAGTAAGGATGTTTCTGGGACATTTACCAGTTTTTTCCTTGGCAGTGCCATGCATTCTGCATCAACAATTTTAATAAAATCAACACAGCATTCATGATTTAGTATTTCAGGAAAGAAAGTAGCCATAATATTTCAGGAAAAAAAGTAGCCACAAGTGATCAATCTTAACCTTGTCCAAGAAAGAATTAAAACGCCTCACCATCATCAAAACTGACTTCTACTGGAGTACCAGACAGCACTTGGGTTTCATTCTCCCTGTGAGCTCTCCAGCGCTTGCACAAGACAAGTCAGTGGATGGTCACTCACACAACTAATCCAACTCACACCCATGTTTAAAAAAATTATAATAACTTTATAAATGGTATATTATGCAGTGAAGTAAATAACTTGAATAACAAGGGCAGATTCAGCCTGTCCTAATCTAAATCCTAAAATGATGGGTATGATTTTAATTAGATTTTCTTTTTTTTTTCATGGTATCCCTCTGTCTGACCCATTACCCCATGGAAAAGACCTAATTTCTTCAACTGGTGTAATTTACCCCAGGTTGAGAATTGAAATATAAGTAATATAGCGGGATTTCACGAAGTAAAGTAAAGAGGACAAATTGTCAAAAGAGATAAAAGGTTTTATGATGGGAGTAAAGCAGGTGTTTGAATTTGCAGGCGAGAGAGTGATCATTTTGGTGTATAAATTGGGCTGAGGCAAAGGTGTGTTATGTGTCTGTGATGGTTTAAGATCTTTAAGGAGGAGTAATGCAAGAGCTAAGGGAGAGGATAGTAGTTTTGGGTGCAAAGTTGGGGAATAAGAAGTTTGGTTAGGGATGGAGAGTGGAATGGTTGGTATAGGCAAACAATACTGTACTAATTATGGATGATGAAGAGAAACTTCAGGGATAAGTGTTAGAATTTGAAAGTGTTTGAGAGAGACGAAGTTAAATATAAATACAGGCAAAGGTAAGGTTATGATGGTCAATGGAAACCAGGAAAATCAGAAAAGAATGTTAGTATGGACAGTGAGAGAGTGGAAGACGTAAATTCTTATCAAGAAGTAAAGGCTTTGGATTACTGTAGGATGACAGAAGCGGGTAATGACATACCAGGTGAAGCAAGAAAGGTAGCAGTATGTGTGGAATGATTAAAAAGAAACTTTGAGTGTCTATAATAGCCAAGGGAAGGGTGAACGAAGGGACTGTTGAACCAATTCTCTTCTATGGAAGTAAGTGTTTTTGCTCAATGTTAATGAAAGAAGGTAGTAGTAAATAATACTTACTTTCTTAGTATATGTGTTACAATATAAACTGAAAGGTGAGAAATGTGGAAATATTTAGGGTAGGTAAAAGGGTTAATATAGGTGAAAGGATGGATCAGAGTTTTTGAGATGGTCCGGTCATGTGGAAATATGGAAAATGATAGGTAGATGAAATGAGTAAATAATCTGGAAGTGATTAGAGGGAGGAGGAGAAATCACCTAGAAACGGATGAGTAGATGGAGTACAAGAGGCACTTGAAAGAAGGTGCCTCAACATTCAGAAAGGAAAAAATGTTAGTAACATAGGGTGAATGCAGTGTATGTGTGTGTATGCTGGACCAGCATGCTTCCCTGTGGCCTTTTAGTTTAGAAGTTTGAAGCAGTTAGCACTGTGGAAGTTTTATGCAAAAAGGGATAATTCACAATTTGTTAGTTTAAGTGTGACTACGCCTGTGATCATTACCTTTTCTTTCCTCAGGAGACATTCTCTCTGTTAGGGAAAAAAGGCATATTGTTTATATATATATATATATATATATATATATATATATATATATATATATATATATATATATATATATATATATATATATATATATATATATATATATAAATATAAGATCTGTGTAAGCTTTTGTGCTCTTTCTGGCCTTCAGCAACACAAATCCCATACGTGATTCAAAACAGAAAGGGAAAATGGTGACTGGGGAGCAGGAATTAGACCAGGGAAGGGTTAATACATATTTTACACTACAATTAAATTTATTCCTGGTTACAAGCATGGGCATTAATTTACTCGAAGCAAAGGCTCTTCTGGGCGAATGGTGAGATGCAGACACGCGTGCTTAGAACAGTTTCGAATGCAACTTCACACAACCTCCCTGCGAAAGAGAATGACTGGGATTAATATTATATATATATATATATATATATATATATATATATATATATATATATATATATATATATATATATATATATATATATATATATATATATATATATATATATATATATATATATATATATATATATATATATATATATATATATATATATATATATATATATATATATATAGTTTTAACAAGAAAAGTTTCTCTCTCTCACGCTCTACCTTTTACGAAAAATTAATTCGCTTTTTATCATTTTTACTCAGTAATTTATCTCTCTTTCTGCCCGTCTCGTATGCAAATTGAATTTATGGTACCAAATCAAGAAACCCGCAACATCCAACATCTTCATGTTGTATCGGCCAAAATAAAGAAAAAAGTCCACCACTGAATATTCCAGTTTTCCCGTTAGACATTTGTATGACTGCCTGTCTGAATGGTTTAAGTTTTCCCTATTAAAGCAAGTGAATTGATCACATCATGAAATTCGTTCCTCTGTTTATCTCAGTGATGAAACTTTGGAGACTGGTGGATTGCGGCAGGAGACTTTTATGCAAATGCAGTGCCTTCAAGGAAATTGTTCATTATTTCTTAATTTTCATTATTTTTCCCCCTACTTTCTAAAGCCAGGTATCATCTCCGCAGTGAAAGACAAAAGTAAACTTGGGATTCGTTTTTCTCAATGTGATATTAGGATTTCTGAATAAAAAGTTGCATTTTCCTTTTACAGGGAATATCTGTTGCCCCAGTTCCGTTCTTTCTTTCTTTTTTTTTGCAATTGTTCCCTTTTCTATTTCAAATTATCTAATTTTAGAGAATCTGTCATGATAATGAATTGTTTTTGCACCGACAAGACAGCAAAGTTTTTCTAAGGAAGAGTTCGTGAAATCTCTCTTAGCAAATCGTAAACTGTGCTCCAAATGGCCGCGCTTATTAAGTACTTGTGTGAAATCTTAGCAAGTCCCCAACTGAGACACGTTGTCCAGATTGATTTACTGATGTACATTTTGTGTTACAATAGAAGAGCACAGGTCTCTTAGTTATGCATCTCTTGAGTACCTCTGTGACCGTTGCCGCTTACATTATTGTCTTAAAAGACTGGTCTTAAATTTCAGCGCCCTTTTTTTTTACTTACTGATTTCCTTACTAATTACTTTTCTCTCTCTCTCTCTCTCTCTCTCTCTCTCTCTCTCTCTCTCTCTCTCTCTCTCTCTCTCTCTCTCATATATATAAAAATTTTCTGTATAAGGCGCACGTAAGTTGACCAAGAGTTACAAGTGTTTACGCATACAAAGTTACTTGATAAAGCTATCCAGCGAAGTTCTAGGAACTACTTCATCATTTCATATATAAATGGAGCCAGCTTATTCTGAAAGCGAGAGAGAAACAAACAGAGAGAGAGAGAGAGAGAGAGAGAGAGAGAGAGAGAGAGAGAGAGAGAGAGAAAGGATCGATTACAAAAGTGAGATATTATGGCGTCTCTTGAACAAGCCTTACTTCATTATATAATATTCTCTTCAAAGTTGAAAATGCGAAAAGAAACACAAAAAAGGACGAAAAGGGAAGAGAAGAAAATGAAGGGAGGAAGGATAAGAGGAGAAAGCAAATAAAGAGGTCAGTAAAAACTTGCCCAGTAGGAAAATTCGGAAAAAATTTCAGGCCAGAGAGTTGTTTCAACTTTCCCTTGCAGCGTCAGCTGTCTTTGCCATTACTAAGTTGTGCAGGATACAGCTCTTGTAATTCAGGCCTTCGTGGATGTTTTTGTACATACGCCTCCACACTCATGCTGTCCCTAAGGCCGGACGAAAGAGGAGGATTTCACGACTGGAATAATGATGTCGCTTTTTAAAGATTATATGTAGTAGCAAACTTCAAGAAATTTGCAGGCCTTAGGAGTCATGTCTGAGCAGCAATGAGGGTTATGACACCTCATTTAACTGTGCATTGGTAAGCATATAACCCACACAACCCTCATACTTTCTTAAGCTTTATCAGTGCTTCTCGTGGGAGACTCATTGTGGATCTTTCCACTTTTAAGCTGATCCATACTACTAATCCCACGATACTGAAATGCACGTATAAACATAAAAAAAAGTTAAGCATATCTTAGTTTAACCAGACCACTGAGTTGATTAACAGCTCTCCTAGGGCTGTCCCGAAGGATTAGACTTGTTTCACATGGCTAAGAACCAACTTGTTACCTAGCAACGGGACCTACAGCTTATTGTGGAATCCGAACCACATTATGACGAGCAAATGAATGCCTATCACCAGAAATAAATTCCCCTAATCTTCATTGGCCGGTCGGAGGCTCGAACGCTGGGCCAACAGCGTGTTAGCCGAGAGCTCTAACCCCCCTCCAATGAAGAACTAGATTTGCATAAAAATACCCTTATTATTATTATTATTATTATTATTATTATTATTATTATTATTATTATTATTATTATTATTATTATTATTATTATTATTATTTATCATAAAGAATTAATTAATAACAACATTAGCTGTCTTAGCTTTATACTTAGAACGAAAAAAGAGAGATGAATATGGATTATGATTCTTAAGCTCTGTATGAGTTCTTTTGTCCTTTATGAAATATGTCTTGAAAAAAGCCCTACCAAGTGTACATTTGACAAAGTTGTATGTACTGAAATGCCTCAGAATGTTCCCTAATCATTTCATATTTCCAGAAATGATTCTCAGCAGTATTTCACAGAAACCAAAGTTAGATTCTTCATTGAAATTTGCGACGTTGAAAACTTTTCTCGTTGTTCAAGTTTACAGCATTTAATTTTGACAAATGTATGTACGAAATTCGACTGCCAATATAATATGTAACAGAACTTACACTTCGTTTCGAAGTTCATATCATTAATTTTCAAGGCTTACAAGATTGCTGGGCCTAAATGCCCTTCCCTGCCAAATATCTATATTCATGAATTACTTGTGACCTCAATACTGGAATCCATCAGATTCTTAAAAATACTACTCACCCATTTTAGATTTTGTATGGAATGAATATACTACTGGTCCAGTTCTATACTTTTGATACAGATAGGGATGAAAGAAATATATATTTTCTTTTGAAAACGCTATTTGCCTTGTTAGCCTGTCTCTGTCTCGGTTTGTTTACCATATAAACATGGTATGCGCTTTGGTCACAGGTGCTGTACGCGTACCATCTGGTGCAGAACTAGAACCTTGTTATTGTCCTGTCAAATTTCTTACAACAGTTACGCTAGTCTCTGGTACTACAGTGCAACGAGTTTTCATTTTACCATTTTCAACCATAATCTCTCTCTCTCTCTCTCTCTCTCTCTCTCTCTCTCTCTCTCTCTCTCTCTCTCTCTCTCTCAGTATACTCTGATTCCTAATATTCCCTATAGGTGAAAATAAGAAACATAGCCCTCATATATCAAAATGTGTGAGAGGCTGAACACCCATCAAGTTTTCTAAAGGAAATGCGACATCTGCTGTATTATCCGGGAGGGATGGCATCAGCGGTCCGGCAATAAATTTATGCTACACAACATGACGTGAAAAAATAACGTCGCGGAAATCCCAGTGTTGCAACTCCCTCTCTGCAGATACTCGGTGTCTTTTATACTACTTTTTAATTATTTCCATACGACGTGCTCGGCGATATATAATATCTTGTCATACAAAGATTTTATCGTTGTTAGACAAACCTGATCTGTGGAAATTCAAGATAATTTATTTCCTTTCTTTTGTTTCTCACGCTATCCCTCTCTCATCGTCTGCTGCCATGCTAACATAACAGCGGGTGCGTATAATAAACTTTCTTTTGTTTCTCACGCTATTCCTCTCTCGTCTTCTCCCATGCTAACATAAGAGCAGGTGCGTATATATATATGTATATAAATATATATATATATATATATATATATATATATATATATATATATATATATATATATATATATATATATATATATATATATATATATATATATATATATATATATATATATATATATATATATATATATATATATATATATATACACTATATATATATATATATATATATATATATATATATATATATATATATATATATATATATATATATATATATATATATATATATATATATATATATATATATATATATATATATATATATATATATATATATATATATATATATATATATATATATATATATATATATATATATATATATATATATATATATATATATATATATATATATATATATATATATATATATATATATATATATATATATATATATATATATATATATATATATATATATATATACATATACATATATAACAACAAGCAGGAGTCCAAAGAAGACGACGGTCAACAAAACAGTTGCATATTTATTGACAGAAACGTTTCGTGTTACTTAAACACATCATCGGTCTGTAAAATTGAAAAATACATATTAATTCTCAAATTCAAAATAAAAGCTAAATTAAAAACAGCAGTTACATTCTTTAAAATTACAAAATATATAAATAAGTAAAAAGAAAGCAGATTTTTTTAACACGTTGGAGTTTAGAAGAGGTGCATGACGTTTAATAAACAAAGACTCAAGGGTCGTTAAGTAAGCCGATTGTTTGGTAGTTCCCAGGATGGAAAAATGTTTTTTATCAATATTAACCTTGCATTTAACGGCATGATTTCTAATACTAGAAAATTCGGGGTTAGTAATTCGTGAGCCAGTTCTGTAGCTCAAACCTAAGTGGCTGTAATAACGGACCTGCAACATTCTCTTTGATGAGCCAACATAACTACCAAGACATCTTGGGCATTCAAATTTGTAAATAGTATTGGACTTCATAAAGGTCTGTAGCTTGTCCTTATAATTAAAAAAACCGCCAATCTTTAGTGGATTCATAGGTATTAAGTTCAGTTTTAGAAATCCAAACTCTTTTTCAATGATTTGTTTGACTTTGGATCTAAGAAAGTCATAGTGCGTATATGGTATCGAGGCGTACATGGTCAATTTCGGAACATTACATTTCACAATAGAATCAGAAAAGTTACGTGCTAAAATCCTGTTAACTATGCTATAAAAAAGTCTTTTTGGATAGGAATTTTTGGTGAAATATTCCAGTAAAAATTCAATTTCGTAGTGGAAATTTACCCAGCTAGATGTATAACGAAGGGTTCTAAGAACCAGAGTCATTATGGCATTAATTTTAAAAGAGAAGTAACGCGAACTATAAAAGTTACCTCCAAGGCCTGTATAAGTACTTTTTCTAAAAACTGATGTTCTAAAATTATGGTCAAAGCGGGTGATTTTTACGTCTAAATACGTCTGACAATACACTGGCTTTTTTAGACGGATTTGGAGGATTAGTTGGGGAATTTGGACCCCGGAATTGTCGTGGTTTGGAGGGGGACGTAAAGTCCTGGCCCAGGAGGACGTCATAGCCTCCTGGAATGTGTTTCGCTACGGCGAGTCGAAGGGTCCTGGCTCTGTGGGGTCGGGTGACCGTCAGTTGGACCGTAGGGAGGATCATTTTGAAATCGTTTATGTCCTCAATTGTGACGAGCTGGCGTCGGTTTATGATAGCTCCATAGGGAACTTTGTCTTTCCTTATGAGGGAAATTTCTGCGCCAGAGTCGTCAAATGCCTTGACCTGGCGTGCTGAGTATCTACCTCGAGGAGGTGCCACATATATGGGACCCTTGGCAGGAGGGCCTAAGGACTCGGGATTCGTAACTGCCAGGGCGACAGCAGGATTACCAGACTTATTATTTCTAGGGCATTTTGCCCACGAGGGAGAGTGGCCATAAACCTTGCACGCCGTGCGAAAGGTTTGGCTGAAATCTCTTCGCACTGCCCCTGCAGAGGGCGCAGGCGACTTATTAGTGCTTCGTCCGGGAGAAAAAGGTTCTGGTGGTTTACTTCGGCATTGTTCTTTGGAATGCCCAATCTTTTTACAGAACCCGCACACAACGGGTTTCTGTGATTGCCCATTCTTCGGCGGAGGGGCACCCGAAAGGCAGGCAGGTGGAGTAATTTTGCACTGCAGGGAGCTCTCCTGGGGGTGATGAGTATCCCAGGAGTCGGCGATGCGACAGCATTCCACCAACGTCGTAGGCTCCTTCTCGGCGATATGCGTGGCGAGGCTGGCGGGGCGTACAGTAGGAAGTGCTCTATTTTCATCTGTTTGATTGCCTCGTTGAGGGTCGTAACCCCCACGAACTCGAACCATTTGGCACGGGCACACTCGGACTGGTAGAACCAGTCTGCCCAGGTTTAATTTACTTCCTTAACTTGCCCTCGCCAGCACCTCCTCCAGTGTTCAGGGGTTATTTTGTAAGCCTTGGCGATAGTCTGGCGGACGACATCCCAATTTTCCTGCTCCTCTGGCAGGAGAGCTTTGTAGGCAATAAGGGCCTTCCCTCTAAGGAACTTGCCCAACACCAGAGAGAGTTCGGCTGCACTCAGGGGGCACGCCTTTAAGACTGTCTCGGCTGTCGAGCCACACCTCGGGCTCGGCCTCCGTCCATTTCGGCATGCAGGCAAGAGCCTGGCTGAAGGCGCTCATCCCCTGGGTGGCAGGTGGAGGCGAAGGGCCACGCCGTTGCACCATCGCGAGTAAATGGGCACGCTGCTTGTCCCTTTCTTCTCTCTCTGCTTCTTCTCGTTTCTCTTGGGCCTGTCCCTCTGCTTCTCATTCCCGGCTCGCTGCTTCTCGTTCCTGTCTCTCTGCTTCTCATTCCTGTCTCTCTGCTTCTTTGCATCTCTCCTGAGCCTGTCTCTCTGCTTCTTCTCGTCTCTCTTCAGCCTGTCTTGCTGCCTGTATTGCGTCCATCCTCTCCTGTACCCAGTCTCTTAGTTCTCTCCCGGACAGGCCGAGTACCTTCCCGGAAGACATGAAGAACTTGAAATCCTCGCTCTGCTGAGATCTTGTCAACATTTTGCAGGTGGGAGGGGACGCAAGTAACACAGAATTAATTTTCCAGAGTTGTGGGAATTTGGAATTTTCCCCAAACGACATATGAATGATCTCCCGCCCTGGCACAGTGGGCTACAGCAGGGAATTAGGAATGGGACTTCTCTGGTCTCCCAAGGTACCGACAAACGGGCTGACTTGGGGACAAGACTGGAATGTATAGGTCTCCCGAATTACCGACAAGACGGGCTTATTTGAGGACTGAATTGAAAATGAATTGGTCTCACCAAATTACCGATGAACAGGCTTAGTTGGGGACTAGATTGGAATATATGGGTCTCCCGAATTACCAACAAGGCGGGCTTATTTGGGGACTAGATTGAAATATATGGGTCTCCCGAATTACCGACAAGGCGGGCTTATTTGGTGACTAGATTGGAATATATGGGTCTCCCGAATTACCGACAAGGAGGGCTTATTTGGGGACTGAATTGAAAATGAATTGGTCTCACCAAATTACCAACAAGTGGGCTTATTTGGGGACTAGAATGGAATATATAGGCTCCCTAGAATTCCCGCACAGGTGAGGTGTGATTAGCAAGAGCACTAGTTTTATTTACTTATAGGAAGAAGTGTTATTCTCAAGGGCAATTAAGTGGGTGGTATTCCCAAATTCATAACAGATAGGCAACACACACAGCCATAGTAAAAGCACAAAACAAAACACAAAAAAAAACAGAACAATACAGAACATATAATGTCAGACCTCCCAATAATGCAAAACAATTTGGTGGAGCGAGCCGAGGGAGAGCGAAGGAAATCAAACACATTTTCACACATTTCCTAACCGGGCTACAAATCTCGGTCAAGGCCATTTCACCTCCTGGTCTGTTTATCTGACAGGCCGCTGGGCCAGCTGTCTGCGATGAATGAATGAATGAAGGTAATGTTTGTAAACAGACCTGGTACTTCCCCGAACTGAGGGAATGAAACAACGGTTATTGACCTCTACCAGTCCTTCGCGTTAGCCTAGCATAATATACGATTTCACCCTATTTCTAAACGAGAGAGAGAGAGAGTGAATGAGTCAGCGATGCTAGTCTGACTTTCGAACACATGTTTGCAGTCGATTTCTCGCGCCTATTTAAGGATTCGACTTAGAAATCACATGTTTTCACAGGAGGAATACGCGCACAATTCCTTTAATGGGTTAGCACCTAAATAACCTACTTGAATGGCATGCAAGCCATGTGCAAAGGCTTTCAAAAGCTAAAATTCGGTGATCCAATCTCTTGTTTTCCTTTGACATGCGCCCTACTATAAAAAAATTCCTAGGTTTAGTCATGTTTGCTAAAGTGTCCTACGCTAAATAAACACAGTTTACTTACGCAGGATTTCCTTGGTCTGTTGCGCTGGCTTTTCAAAGGTTCGTAATCTGTCTCATATCCAGCTTAGCTGAGCTAATCGCCGATTTTACAAATTGCAACACAAACAACAAAGGGGAGGGGATGCAATCATTACGAGAATCGCTGGCCAGGTCGCCAATTTTATTTGTTTCCTGGTGCAGGTAATTCTTAAGTCTCCACATTCAGTACTTTACTCTACAATGGCCTTGAAAGATAACTAGGAACGTATAAAACAAAAAAATAAAAGGAGTTATACAGGAGCTGAGGGCTCTTTCTCAAAGGGAAGTGCGTGAAACACGTGGATACAAAAATAAGTATATTTACATGACAGACAAGATCAAAAGGGACATTGAATTAAAACACGTTAAATTGTTGCTGCAGAAGTCCTCCCGAGGTGGGGGAAGGGGAGGAAAACCTTGGGAATGCCAGGAACACAGACCAAGGAGAATTCTGCTACGATCGTCCTTCTGAAACAATATGAGGACCCAGGTTACAATCTAAGGCTGGAATTTGGGGAATGCTCTACTCGAGAGTGCGCTGAGGGCGCCAATGACATCCTCGAGGCTTGACTAGTGACTTAGAGCAAGAAGGCAGTGAACACGTGGACCGGGATTGAACCAAGAAGCTCAGGGAATACCAAGTTATAGGCCCAGAAGCTGAATAAATGCACAAGGGCAAACATAACGTGACTAAGCAACTCTTTCTAGGTCTGCATCCAGCGTCGTCCAAGTCCTTCTCCACGTCTTCTGCCAGGGTTTCATGTGTGTGTGTGTAGACAATAAAGGGCTGCAGTTGAGTTTCCGCTCGCTCTGGGATTTGCACTTCCCCACTTGCAATGGATACTGGCCACGTGGTTGGAGTACAAGGCAAAGGGCAGCTACTTCCACGTGGCAACCAGGGAAAGAAGTGGGGGAGGGGAGATCTGCACTCGTGAACTCCTACATTAGCTACTGGACTGCGTGTGAGAGCGAGCTCCTGGCGCCCTGGCCTTTTATTACTCCTGGACGGGTGTAGGGGGGGACGATGGCCTGACCGGGTCACGCTTCTGTACCAAGAGAAAAGGCGCCAGCCAGTTACTGCCCTAGGGTAAGATTATCTCCTGAGCGTCTCTTAGAAACCCTGAATTTACTGCTTGTAACTAACCCGAACCAGATTTCACTACTTCTCACAGGTTCAAATAGACAGAGGCCTATCTATCGGCCAAGCAAAGTAGAAAGGCGGGCGCTTTTGTAGCTTAGTTTTGCGCTAATCTTTACAATATATATATATATATATATATATATATATATATATATATATATATATATATATATATATATATATATATATATATATATATATATATCTTTATTTCTGCTCAGGGCCATATACATTGGATATAAAACTACAGACAATACAATAAACATAATCTAGATACACGAGATAAAATTATAAAAATGATAGTGGGCAATAGCCAGACAGTTCCTAAAGTATTATATATTAAAAATATTTATTATAATGTTTGTAATGACAGCAGTAATATTGAGAATAATAGTAAAAATATTTAAAATTATAATAATTAAAGAACAGATTGCATACAATTAATTTCTAGCTAGGGAATTTCGTGGATACTGAAGTAAGGTCCAGAGGGCTAAATACGAAAAGTAAAGAAAGCAAAGCTCAATAATAATAATAATAATAATAATAATAATAATAATAATAATAATAATAATAATAATAATAATAATAATAATAATAATAATAATAATAATAATATGAAGGTAGAGAACCCTCTTTCAAGCAAGTCTTGTTAAAGAGAATGGCAGCATCAGTGGAAGTGATTTTATATATGGTCTTTTCAATTGTTCTTATTATTTTCTTCTCGTCAGGGCTGATATTTGCTAATAACTGGCCAATGTTCACAGTTTGAGTAAGGAAATGTTTTTTTTTGTAAGTTAATTTTAATATTATCATATATGAAGTTAAAATTGTCGTGTGGTCGCCGTTCTTGGACTCGCAAATTAAACCTGGGAATCTCCTTTGCCGTGTTTCTAAGGGCGTAGTGGAATTCCAACGTTTCCAATCGTATCACTGGTTCATTCTCAAGGAAGGGTGGGCTTGTTCTGGTTGGAATGGGGTAGCTTATACCAGTTAACTACACATCGTATAAGCGAATACCTGCTGTTTCCCAATCGGGTGATCAGACTGGACATTGTTTGCCTAACAATGATTCTTAAATTATCTAGATCTGTGATGACGTGGCCCAAATATGGAGATTCATGCACGAATTCCAGACAATGATTTCCAAGGAAAATTTGTGGTTCTTCAACATGCTTAAGCGATCTCAGAGCAGCGATACGCATTGGGCCTTGGTTTCGTTGTATAGGATATCAAATTCCTCTGCATGCCTGAAGCAAGTGTCGATTTGTCGCTGGAGACCTTGCACTGATGGGGAATCATAACCATGTCATCGGGGTAACAGAGGTTGTTTGTTGTTGTTTCGCTGATAGTGCAACCGGGTGGGAATGAGTTCGGTTTGACATTCAGGACATCTGTGTACATATTAATCAGGTATGGAGAGAGAATGCCCCCCTTGCCGGAGCCCATTTAGGGAGCCAAAGTCGTATAATACATTGCCCCATTTGACACATAATTGGTGTGTGGAGAACCAGCAATATAAAATGCCAATTAAATATAGAGGTGTGCCTCTTTTCTACAGCTTAAGGAAGAGCTTCAGATAGTTTACTCTGTCAAATGCTTTTCTCACATCTACAAAACATAGGAAAACAGGAGAGGCTGATGATAGGTAATAGTTCAAGAATTCTTTCAGGATGTAGATGCAGGCGTCGGTTGAGTGGTTTACTTTAAATCCGAACTGGTTGTCAGTAGTGTGTAGAAAGGGGAGAAGTCTCACTAGAAGAGCCGACTCTAGTATCTTTGACGCAATTGTAGTCATTGCAATCGGGCGATAATTGCCAGGGTCAGCTGCATCCTTTAGCTAATGTTTGATTAATGGTATTAAGTGAACTAAGAGTAGGGAGTCAGGTAGAAACTGGGGAATTATGTACGCACTGAACAGGGCAGCTAGCAAGATGTAGATTATCGGGTGGTAGAATTTGAAAGCTTCTGCAGGAAGACCATCGCAGCCGGGCTACTACTGGGTAAGTTGTTTATAGCATCGCTTATGTTACCTGGAGAAATTCGATTAGAGAAATGAAAATAAATGTTATCTGTAAGGAGGTTATCCGCTTCCCGTCGGGAGTCTTGATTGCTTATGCAATTCAGGATAGCGCTGAAGTGATCGCCCCACATTCTTGCGATGGCCTCGTCGCCGACGGCTTCTCCTACTCTCTGTGATAGCTTCTTAGTTTTGGGATTTAGGGGTTTTGGATGTCATTCCAGAGACGAGGGTAATCACCCGATCCTAATTTTCTAGACATTGCATCTGCTCTTACTTGCTTTCCATTTAATCTGCATTGCCCAAGAGCAAGTTTGAACTGCGCTCTCGCCTGTCTCATTAACAATGCAGTGTTCTTCCCTCGGGCTACCATTTTGTCTCCCCAGTAAAAACATTTCTTGTCAGTGTATATACAGATCTTTAACGAAGTCATTCAAGCCAAGTATGTTACGAGAGTTGCCTTGATGAAATCTAAATGTATCCCTGCCGGAGGCAAGCATAGCTATTATACTCGAACAGAATTCTTTAAGATCTCTCCTGTGGTGGTCATTTCCTGCAATTTTCCTATTTTCCATTATTCAGATAAAATCTATCAATTGTTAATTGTAGACGTGAAAGTGACTAAACTTTTCCTAGCAAACGGAGCAAAATGGGAGTTAAATCACGTAAGTAGGGGATTGGAAAGCTTGATAACACGTAAGGAATCGAACCCACTGACATTACTTCGTAATCGGCCAAAAATAGTTTATTCCCGTGAGATTTCTGATAAGTCACGAGAGCCGATTTTCACTGACGACGAATTGTGATTGGAAAGCGGAATTCTGTATCTCGGCATAGAATAAATAATGACAAATACCATGGTTGTTTAGTAACCAAACGTGACATTTTTTATTTTTATTTCAATCGATATACGCATACATGCAAATATAGAAAAAAAAAAAGAAAAGGATTCTTATTGAATCTAAACATAGCTTCAATACAGAAAGAAATTTAAGAGGAAAAAGTTGATGAAGTAGTTGACTCAGTTGAAAATAAATAAATCAAAGTAAACTTTAGAGCAAAGGAAAGAAGGAGCATCACTTGCATTTGTCTTGAGTAATTGGAAGCCAAAACTTAATTTAAATGAAAAACTGTCTATATGAAATTAATTAAACTATTTATAATTCCACGCGAACCTGTAAATTATGTGTTTTCCAATTAGGCATGCTTGGTTTACTTAATTCACTTGACATTTTCCTTTATTTGGCAACTTAGAAGGTGAGAAAATCCATTTACACGCTGAGGGAAGTCTCGTTGCTTAGCGAGAGGTCCTCCAATATTTCCGTTTCTCTTTTTCCTTTCGCAATGTTTTTCTGTTCAGTGGGTTAGCTTTTATTTTCTAGGAGCATCTTCTCCTTACAATGTTTTTCTTTTTTTGTCATGATATATTTCGTTGTCATTCACTGTCTTCCTTCCCTTGCATACTGATATCTGGGCCTTTTTGACGATTACCTTTATTATACGTTTGCTCATTTATTCATTAATACTTATCCCAGTATTCTTGAAGTTTTTATTTTTTTATTATTATTATTATTCAGAAGATGAAACCTATTTGTATGGAACAAGCCCACACGGGCCATTGACTTGAAATTCAAGCTTCCAAAGAATATGATGTTCATTGGGAAGAAGTAAGAGGAGGTAAAGGGAAATACAGAAAGAAGGAATCCCACTTACTAAAAAAGAAAAAAAAATTAATAGATAGATAAACATGTGTTAAAATGCAAGGAGAATAGCATTAGGGTAGTAATGCATTGCATCTTTGCTTGTGCTTCTGAAGTTCCAATTGCACGACATCCTCTGGGAGGCTATTCCACAGTTCAACGGTGTGAGGAATAAAGAACCTCTGGAAACGAGAAGTTCGACAGCGAGGCACTTTTACTGCATATTGGTGCTGCTGTTCAGCGAATCTGGTTGCTCTCTCTCGGCAGATAAAGGGGATCAGGGATCAATTCTGAATGTGAGATCTCTGTAGAAATACAACTACTACCATTAGTACTGCAAATATATTAGGTTAAATATCATTACTAGTTTTCATGCATTGCTCAATTGTTTCACAGCTTACACTCTTTCAGTTTTTTATCCCCTGAACATATATCTTCCCATATCAAAAATTACGCTTCATTCGTTTCAGTCACTTTTATCTGTCACAAATCAATTTCTATCCCAAAAAGCTGCCCACCTCCGCCCCCACCCACAATCTCGATGGAAAAACTACCTTGCGGAAGGTCTACACGAACCAAACGCTACAGATCCGCATGGATGAAGATGGAACAAAGGCGAGAGCCATGGGACTCTGGTGCGTGAAGTATCGGGATCACACGAGGCTCGAGAAAAAATGAAGTCGGGGAATAGGAGACTAAATTCTCCTTCATCCTTAGTCAACATCACATCATCTGTAAAAATCATTTTCAGAGCCTCCAGCCACGTCCTATGATGTCCTCAACTACTCGCACTGCAGTAATTAAAAACATTATTTACATTTTGCTAGCCCTTTAGCACCTTACAAGAAAAACAAACAGACAAGGCACACAGGCTCCACTTTGCAGATTTTGACATCTAAGCTTTCATTCTCAACATATCAACACAAGCGCCAACAAACTTTATTCTGCAGCCACACAAATGGACTCACCGACAGTCACATACACTCACGCATGCACACGTGCACACACACACACACACACACACATACATACATATATATATATATATATATATATATATATATATATATATATATATATATATATATATATATATATATATATATATATATATATATATATATATATATATATATATATATATATATACATATATATATATATATATATATATATATATATATATATATATATATATATATATATATATATATATATATATATATATATATATATATATATATATATATATATATATATATATATATATATGTGTGTATATATATATATATATATGTATGTATATATATATATATATATATATATATATATATATATATATATATATATATATATATATATATATATATATATATATATATATATATATATATATATATATATATATATATATATATATATATATATATATATATATATATATATATATATATATATATATATATATATATATATATATATATATATATATATATATTATATATATATATATATATATATATATATATATATATATATATATATATATATATATATATATATATATATATATATATATATATATATATATATATATATATATATATATACAAATATATGGGACCTCTTTTTCAAGCCACCTGTGTTCATTTTTACATCTGTAACGTAGCTGAGAAAGAAATGAAATTCATTTCAATTGTTTTAATTACTAGAACTGTGGGTTTCCACTCACCCTTCATAAACTATCTCCTTCATTCCCCAAAATGGTTAAGCTTAACTCTTCTCTCTGTTTGAAATGACTGCCTAAGGCCTTCTTCCAGGTGACCGTTGTACTTTCTCGGCGTCAAACAAGGTAAGGGAGGAGCCAAAAAAGAGAAATTTGGCGCCCCACCCTATTCTGAACCCTCAACGAGGGTTAACTGCTGCCATGTGACCCACATAGAAAATGTGATGAAGACTGACCTTTGAGCCACCTATGTTGGACGCCATGCATAATCTCCGGAGGTTATTTATAGATGATGCAATGGGAATCGAGAGAGAGAAACGCTCAGAACACCACTGAGGACAGACGTCCTTAAGCTTACCTGACCCTCGAACTTTCCATGTGTTTGACCCTGAGGTTTGAACCAGTATACCTTTATAGTAGCATCTTAATTCCCTCCTCCATCATCAACGCCCTATCGAACGAGGACACCGTCAGCTTGACGAAGGTAATGTACCAGAATAAGGTTTCTTAGTCAGTCATGATTCCTGTTACTTCTCTGTCTGATTTTTCATTTATTTCCAATTGTGCGATCACCTTCAGTAATTTGTGTTGGAGCATTCACTGTTAACGTAATTATGCATTTAGTGTTGAACTGAGTTCTTTGGCACCATCTGTGCATTTTCCTCCATTCCCTTTTAGCACCTTATTATTCTTGCAAGTAACCATCTTGCATATCTTGCAGTTAGGCCTCGACTGTGGAATCTCTCGGCTCTACCCATGTGCTTTCCCCCTTCTACCCCCACTGCGATGTTTCTTGTTATGAAGACATCATTGGCGTAGAATATTTATTCTGTGTAGGATTCATTCATTTAGCAGGCCCTTATTATTACCTGTCCAGTAATTCTTCATTCTTCTGATTTGAGTTTGTTATGTAAATATAATTAGTTAAAAGAATACTTGAGTTTACGTAATTTTCTCTCACATGAAGAAGACCCTTAGCCACAGATTTTCCCTTGTTTGTCTACTAATTGTCCTAATATTGAGTCAGATGTGTAATAAATATAAGGAACTCCCAGAGTTCATCTGTTGCCGCCCAGAATCAAGTAAGTATCCCATTGACATTTGTAGCAACTGACGTACCTTGATGAGTATGCAATTGTTTTGCAATTATCAGCGGAATAGCATCTGCTAGCTGGTCTGCATAATTAGATACAAGCCTGATATCATAACCCCTACACTTTAAGCACAGGAGAAGAGCCAGTTCCATAGCATAAGTATGTGTTGAAGTATTTTGCTGAGGTGCAAAAAGTGACTGCAATCAGTGTTAGGTAATTGATAGACCACGTGCATGCCAAATTAGTTAATGAGAAGAGAGGGCGTATTAACAATTCCACGAGATTTTTGTCCTATTGCATGTTAGCTGCATGTTTTGAGAATAGGAAGCTAGGGAGTAACTCAGTCAAAGAGTTAAATAAAAGGAATAGAGCCCCTATTCCAGATAGGCATACTGTAGGCGACCACCAAGGCTTTCACTCAGCTATTTTCGCATCAATGGATTTATCCTCTCTGTCTGTCTGTCTGTCTGTCTGTCTGTCTGTCTGTCTGTCTGTCTGTCTATCTGTCTGTCTGTCTCTCTCTCTCTCTCTCTCTCTCTCTCTCTCTCTCTCTCTCTCTCTCTCTCTCTCTCCATCGCTTGATCAACAGGAAAAGCTAGGAAGTATTTAGGAATCTAAATTTCCGCTCTCAAGACGAGAGAATAGTAATTCCGACATGGAATCTTCAATTCCAGGCCACGAGGGGCCATCCCTAACCGTCCTCCATCTTTGATTTGTGGGTTCCATTAGAAATCCCATTGCTATAAAAAAAATTGCACGCACAGCGCTCATATATAAATCCCTTTCTTTCACGTGCTAATTCTTATCCATACATTCGTGCACCTCACTGCATTTTTGAAAGTAATAAACTTTTAATTCTCTAATTGAGTAGGATATCCCCCGGTGAGCCAATAGTATTCCTGTAAATTTATTTTAGAAAAATATGGCTGTTTTAACATTACTGTGTTATAAGGTGTGATGGAAGAGAAGTTGCTGCAAGATGGTAGTAGGTCACGACAGACAGTTGCAAATCGTTGCATTCAGCAAATAGTTTGGTTACTTCAGCTGTTTGTTTGATGAACACACAATATTGGCTCTGGTATGCGAGTCATATGACCGAGTTGGTATGTGGGTACATAAGTTTGTACGTTAGAAAATCTAGATTTTGTGTCTAATTCTGCCCAAAAATTAGTCCGGTCGTTCATTAGCGAAGCTAGAGCGAGATCGTCAAGACATTATCTTTGAGTGTTGCAATCTCTTAGAATTGGCAGAATACGGTATAGTTCAGACTCTTCGTTTTTCTGTGTGAATTGTGAACTTATGTTTTTTACCATGTTTCAAGACATTTTTGAACTTGTGTGGGAAGTCAACATAACCTTTTTACCATTTCAATATTCTATTTTATTGTGTTCTATTTACCAGTAGGCTATTTACTCATGCATTTTAGACTTTTTTGTTATTATGTTTTGCACTTGCATATTTTTGAGAGATTATTATTTGTGCTTAATTCTTTCGACAGATGTCGGTGGTGGTGGTGGGAACATAGTGGTGAGAACATTGTGATGGTGATGACATTGTGTGACATGATGTTATCAAGGTGGTGTGATTATAGAAAGACAGATGCAAACCTTGCAATGTCTAAATTTCCCATGTGGTCGACTTTTTGAGACAAACTTCAATGTCTAAGATAGAGTATGTGAGAGTTTTTGAATTTGCAGGCTATTAGCCACAATCAGATTTTTAGTTGGACTGAGACTAAATCTTGAGTTAGATGTTTTTTTACTTGATAATTTCATTTATGATGCATTTTAATCTTTGCTTTGTTTATTCATTACTTGTTGGGTTGCTTTAAATAATAAATCTATTTTTGTAGGAAAGATTGCGTTTCCTTAGATGATCCATTTCATTTCTTTAATGTGGAATGCAAGAGAAAGAGAATGCGTGAGGCGAACGCCGAGAGAGAGAGGAAGAGATCTTTGTGACATTTGAGAGAGAGAGAGAGGGGATGCGTGAAACGAGTGCAGCGAAAGACTTGCTGAGAGAAAAAGAAGGGTGTGTGGGGCCTGAGGGGGAATGAGTGTTCAGGGAGTGGGACCAGGGTCGAAACGCCATATCCTCCTGAAGGTAGATCTCAAATACACGTTACGTAATACTTCTAAGAAGTATTTAATCTGTGGGCATAACAGATTATTGTGGTGGCAGTGGTAAAGTTAATTTGATAGCAGCGGTAAAAGTTTTAATTTAGTGGCAGGGTGAAGCTTTAATTGATAGCAACGGGAAAAAGTTTAATTTTTAAAATACACTAATTGATAACATTGATGCCCGAAGCACGGACTAGCCTGGGGCAGAATGAGAAGTCAGTCTTAAGAGAGCGGGTGTGATAAGTGTGTCGAGTCACGTGTTATCACGGTAATCCTTTTTGTTTCTATTCGAGTATTCGGGAGTGGTGAGTTGTGAAAATAGATCTGGGTGATATGTAGAGCAATTTGGGGTTAAGAAAATATCCAAAGAAGTGTGATTAGTGGCGATTGTGAGTTAATTAAGGGAATGATGAGTCTACAAAATCATCGTTTTTTTTTTTTCTTCCGAGATGGTGACGTCACAAGTTGCACAGAGCTCCGTTTTCTGTTAGCAAGGCTGGAGTGATAAGTAGTACGTTTTCTGTTCTTCTTTTAGGAGAGGGCTAACTTTCGCTTTTCTCTTGTTTTCTTTCGTTTCATTTTATGTTTTACGATCGGGGACGGTTGATCATTCGCAAAATGCAGGACTCAGACGCAGGGACGTCGCAGTCAATTGTAAGTCACAGGCTCACGAACTTTAATGCAGGCATTACAAATTTTAAGGGCCTAGTTGATGGGAAATTAAATCAAAATATGGAGACATTTATTGAATCAGTAGATAATTATCTGAATTCTAGGAAGATTACGGGTGGCGCTGATGCTTTAAGAGAAGCGAAGGCTTTCCTGGATCTAGAAAAAGGAGACATTGGAGAACGAGCACGCGGTTTCGGGTTCAGAAGGTGTAAAACTTGGAAAGAACTTCAGGAATTTTTACGTACGTCGTATGGTGGGATTGACCGCGAATGCGTTGTTCGGAATTTACGAGCGCTTATCAGAACTAGGAAGGGTAACGATTCATTAATCGCGTACAGTGCTCGTTTATTTGATGCAGTAGGTGAGTTAAAGAAATCTATGATAAACTCTCCATGGGTAAATGGAAATAATATCTCCTTAGATAGTTTTGAAAAACTGATACACTTTGCCTGCCTTTTAACGTCAGTCCCAGATATAATTACAGATAGTTTTGATAAAAGAATTGATCAGGATACAGATGAATCCTTTTTGTTTGCACAGATTAACAAAAATCTATCAAAATGCCCGACGCTGGACAGTAGTTTTGTGAAGGGAGGTGCTAAAATTTCAGCAACAGTTTCAAAACCACAGAATAATGCAAATTCCTCAAATCTAGGAAACGATGCAGGAGTGAAATCATGTGCGCAGGTGGAATCGAAGAAAACCTCAGAGAGATCAGTAACAACAATTCGTTGTTTTAATTGTGATAAAGTAGGACATAGTAAGTCAAATTGCAGAGTGAGATATTGTTAAGCTTGCAAATCTTCAAACCATGGGTGGAGATTTTGCCCAGCCACAAAGAAGAGAGAATATTCAGGGAAAACACATGGTAGTTTTGCTAGATATGACAGAAGAATTTCACATGATGCAAGTTCTAGGTTCACAAACGAACATCAGAATTTTCACAAGATAAGTTCGAAGACGGACACAGGATAATGAGCAATCAGGTCTTAGAGTCACCAGAACCTAGGCCGATTGTACGTGGATTTTCTAATGGCATTGAAATTTCTTTCTTCATTGATTCTGGTAGCTCAGTTAACCTGATAGATGCTGATTTTTTTCACTCGAAATTTCCAGAGTGTAAATTAGTCCCTACTAATGAGACAGTGTGTGATGTACAAGCGAAAAGATTGAATATTTTAGGTTCGTCATCTCTTACACTTTGTATCGGCGGAAAGACAATAGTAGAACCATTTTTGGTCATAGAAGGATTAGCCTTAGGTGAAATGGTTTTGCTAGGACACCCTTCTTGCATGCGACATAACATCAATATTCTTACGGGAATTCAGGGGATTACAATAGGTGAGCCAGGTTGTTTTGTTCCATATAGACACATGGAAAAAACTTGTGAGAAACCCAAGACACAGACTGCGACATGTGTAACACATTCATTAGAGAATGAAGACATTCCACAAAAGTCTTTCAAAGGATTTTTGTTAGAAGATATTGAATTGCACCCGCGAGTTCCTACATTGATTAAAGTGTCGGTGAAAGGGAAAAAGTTTCCTTCTCAAGTATGCGTTGTCGAGGGAACCGAGAAATTCAAAGACGTTGTGAGTACGGTGTCAGTAAATGAAGTTTCAGTCACAGGCGTAACTACAGTAGAATTAGTAAGCTAACAAGACTCAGTGAAAAAATATCACAAGGGTACTTACGTAATTGATTTTCAAGAGTTTAAGGAAGAACATAAGATAGTGAGTTTTTGTGGAGACGGTAACATGTTTCCCAGCGAGGAGCTACAATTCAGAAGTCAAGTTCTTCACGAACATTTGGCTAAAGCTGATTATTCCGAGTATTCAGATAAAGTAGAGAAAGTGTTGAAAGAATATTTAGATATTATTGCTTTGAAGGGAGATAATTAGGAGTTACAGATGTTTTAGAACATTCAATCCGCCTAGAGAAAGGTACAAATCCCATATATATTCCAGCGTATCGAATTCCTTTTAAGATCAGAGAAGAAGTAGAAAAAGAAGTTCAGAAGTGGGAGTCGGAAGGTATTATTAGGGCAAGCTCTTCACCTTTTAATTTTCCTTTACTAGCGGTTCCAAAGAAAGACGGTAGCATCAGATTGCGTAGACTTTCGTAAATTGAACGAGAAGACATGCCCAGATAGATACCCGGTAGCTTGTTTTCCTGATTTGTTTGTTGAGATCGGTGGCAAGAATATATATTCGTCTATAGATCTTATGCAAGGATTTTTGCAAGTTCCTCTCAGCGAGAATAGTCGTAAATTTACAGCATTTTCTATACCAAAGGGACATTACGAGTTTAATAGGATGCCTTTTGGATTATAAGGGTCCCCAATAACATTTACTAGGCTGGTTAACACAGTACTTCACGGTTTATTAGGAAAGTCGGTGTTTGTGTACATGGATGACATTCTCATATGCACAGATACAACTGAAGAACATCTAAAGGTGTTAAAAGAAGTCCTCAAGCGATTAAGGTTTGCTGGATTTAAAGTCAAATTGGCTAAATGTGGGTTTCTGAAGAAAGAAATTGTTTATCTTGGTCATGTTATCTCTAAAGAAGGAGTCAGAGTGAATGATGACAAAGTCAAAGCTATCGTGAGTTTTCCAGTTCCCAAAACCAGGAAGAAGATTCGTTCGTTCCTAGGTATGTCGGGTTCCTAACGCCGTTTTGTGCGGAATTTTTCTACAATGGCGTCTCCATTGACAGATCTATTACAGGAAGACGTTAAATTTGTTTGGAGTGAGAGTCAGCAATTAGCTTTTGAGAAGCTTAAGAATGCTTTAGTGAACCCACCTGTTTTGAAGTTTCCAGATTTTAGTCAACCGTTCACCTTGGTGACTGACGCGAGTCAGGAAGGTATAGGAGCGTGTTTGATGCAGAAATTTGAGGGAAAATTACACCCAATTGCTTTTTATAGCAGAAAGTTCAAAACGCTTGGTAGTAACGAAAGGCTGATGTCAGTTGTGGACAAGGAGGCTTTTGCAGTCGTCTCTAGCCTTGTTCATTTCAAGATGTTGTTGTTGGGAAATAAAGTTGAGATTTTTACAGATCATCAACTGTTGCTAGAGCTTTTTAATAAGCCAAATTTATCGCCCAAGAGAGCACGTTGGTTTTTGACAATGAGAGATTTTGATGCAAGCCTCAAATACATTGAAGGTAAGCATAATGTGGTTGCAGATGCATTGAGCAGATATTTTCCGGTTGAGGATGAGGGAGTACATACCGAATCCTATGTGGGAGACGAGAGTAGACATTTGGTATCTCATGTCTCGGATACTAGTAGTTCTGAGATATCGCATGTAGAGGACATACACATTTCTACAGTGCATACTTCGGGGAGAAATAGCGAGTCGGCAGTCTCGGAAGAGATTGTTGTTCGTGATGTTCAGGGAAACGTTGTGTGTTATGTTACTGGTGAAAATATCACTTGGGATATACCCTTGCTCGAACAGAAGCAAGATGAAGATAAATTACTATCAGATGCTAAGGCATTTCTCAGGGGAGTTTCACCGAAGAAAGGGTAAAAGTTGCCTTTTTCTGGACTAGAGTTGGAGAATAATTTATTAGTTAGGAAAGTTAAGTATAACTTGCGAAGTACTCTAAGCATGGGTGAAATTACACAAATCATCGTGCCAGAGAGTCTAGTACCACAAGTTCTAGACATTGTACATTGTAAATTTGGTTCTCCTCATTTAGGTGTGGACAAGACGTATGAAAACGTTAGGTCAAAGTTCTTTTGGAAAAATATGTTTTCCGCAGTGGAGGCCTTTGTGAAGAGTTGCGCTGTTTGCAATGCGAATAAGCCGGTGACAACGGTGTCGTGTCGTTTGGGTTCATATCCCATACCAAGCAGGCCGTTTCAGAGAGTGCATATGGATATTCTTGGTAACTTCTCAGAATCTGCTTATGGATATAGACAACTATTAGTAGTTGTTGACGAGTTAACTCGTTTTGTCAAGATTTTCCCACTGAAATACAAGTCAGCTGAGGAAGTTGCTATAGCGTTCTTTAAGGGGATAATTTGTAGATATGGTGTTCCTGAGTGTCTGATCACAGAAATGGTAGGGAATTTATTAATAAGACTTTAGACGGTCTTGCTAATTTACTGGGAATAAAGAAAGTATCTATAATCCCGTATAGACCAGAAGCGAACGGGTTATGTGAGAGGGCGAATCGGAAAATAATCGAAGCTTTACGCATGACAGTGGGTGGTTCCGATACACATTGGGACAGATCTTTGGAGGAAGTGCGATATAGTATCAACACTATGGTGAATGACACAATTAAGATATCTCCAGCAGAAGCTTTGTATGGGTACAAGTTGAAAGGACCTTTTGATTTGTTACCAGAGCGAGTTAGGGGCGAGGTTACGGTTACTTCGTTGATAAATACAGTGAGAGAAAGATTTGCGCGTATCAGTAAAGAACTTGAACTTAGTTCGCGCGCAATGGTAGAGAAAAGTAACGCGAAATAGCGGGGAGTAGCTTTTTCTATGGGTGATAGAGTGTTTGTTAAAGTGAATGTTCGGAATGATCCGAATTATAAATTAAGTCCGAAGTTCAATGGACCTTTTGAGATTGTAGAGATCAAAAAAGGGAATAGATTTGTAGTAAAAGATGTAAATACTGGTGTGACGAAATTAACCCATATTTCAAAATTAAAGAAAGTTGGGATGTAATGGAACATTTGTAGCCTATATAGTTAGAGGGATATATGAGTTGATATTTGTATATACTGTATATAATACTTTTTTTTTTTTTTTTGTCTCGTGTTCATTTTAGATGAAGTAGAGAATAAGAGAACTTTACCAGTCTCTTTAACTAGATTAATGAAAGAATTGAGAATAACATTAGATAGAGTTGATAAAGGGATAGATAAAACATTAGAATGGATTCCTGACATTACTCCAGGAAATTCACCTTCTATACAGAATAGGAGAAGTAAAAGAGCAGCACCTTTAGTCCTTTTAGGTGTTGGCGTGATTGCTGCGATTGGAGCGATGTCCATTGGAAGTTTAATCAAAGTAGCAGAAGTGCAAAGAGACTTAATAGCTCAGGGGAAACAGTTAAATAAATTGCAAGAAAGTAATGAGAAGTTGAGAAGTAGTTTTGAAACAATGAGACATTCTTTGAATGATTTGTCAGTTACAGTAGAAGGTTTGAAAGAAGATCTTGATGTGACAATAGCACTTCTTACGATCCAACATACTTTTCTTAATATTGAGAAAGAAACTGATTCTCTAAGGACAGAAGTGCAAATGCAGATAAAAGCAATTATTGCTGCAGCAGATGGTCGTGTGTATGGTGATATATTACCTTTAGGATACTTACAAAACGTTCTAAGGAATTCTGCTTATCTACATGGGGCGAAACTATTATTCAGGGAGGAGATTTGTATTTATATCATAATGTTTTGAGGGTGAGATTGTCTGATCGGGGATTAATAGTATACGTTCCTGTCAGTACAATGAAGCCTTTTCTTAGTTTTATTGTTAGACCTTTTCCGAGTGCTTTTGGAGACTTAGTAGTGACATGGAATGGATTAGAGACCATGTTCATTTTGGGAGATCAATATCAAGGTTTGGGAGTTGATTATAAGACAGGTTGTACCTTGGTTAGGGAGAAGTATGTGTGTGACAGTAATATTTTCCAATTGCCAGTTGTGTCTGTGGGTGGTTGTGAATTATCATTAGTTCATAGACAGACTCCGACAGAATGTGACTTTATACGGTTTCCACATGAATACTACATGATCACCACCAGAACGCTTACTGCCATATACTGCAAAGAATGTCCTGTTACGACGATGTGCCGAGGTAACAAGTCGATGTCGTTCATTCTTCAAGGATCCAAGCTGTTTGACGCGTCATGTCGAGTAGTGTCAACAGACTTCCTCATACTTAGCCGTGCTGTGTTCAACAGTTCCGAGAAGATATTCATGCGTCATATGCATAATGATCATGATGTAGTTCCAGTACCTGCAACAGGGGTGCCGATAACTGTTCCACCGTTAGAAGAAGACAATGATCCGTTGTTGGTCGAGTATCAGCAATATTTTATGCCATCCATTTTGGTAGTTCTAGTGGCTATTTTACTGATAATTCTTGTTGTGGGAGTAGTCAAGCTTATTTGTGCTTGTAAGACTAAATGCAAGGGCTCTAAGAAAATGACCCCAGTGACTTTGCAAGTACTTCATGAGAGCAGTACTTAAAACTGCAGTTCAGTAGACATTGCTAATTGAGCATAGCTCTATTTGTTATGTTTTATATATTTGCTTTTATTTTGATTCGCCATTAAGAGAGCGAGACGCTCTTATGGGGTAGCCGAGCAATATTTTAGAAAAATATGGCTGTTTTAACATTACTGTGTTATAAGGTGTGATGGAGAGAAGTTACTGCAAGATGGTAGTAGGTCACGACAGACAGTTGCAAATCGTTGCATTCAGAAAATAGTTTGGTTACTTCAGCCGTTTGTTTGATGAACACACAATATTGGCTTTGGTATGCGAGTCATATGACCGAGTTGGTATGTGGGTACATAAGTTTGTACGTTAGAAAATCTAGATTTTGTGCCTAATTCTGCCCAAAAATTAGTCCAGTCGTTCATTAGTGAAGCTAGAGCGAGATCGTCAAGACATTATCTTTGAGTGTTGCAATCTCTTAGAATTGGCAAAATAAAGTATAGTTCAGACTCTTCGTTTTTCTGTGTGAATTGTGAACTTATGTTTTTTACCATGTTTCAAGACATTTTTGAACTTGTGTGGGAAGTCAACATAACCTTTTTACCATTTCAATATTCTATTTTATTGTGTTCTATTTACCAGTAGGCTATTTACTCATGCATTTTAGACTTTTTGTTATTATGTTTTGCACTTGCATATTTTTGGGAGATTATTATTTGTGCTTAATTCTTTCGACAGATGTCGGTGGTGGTGGTGGGAACATTGTGGTGAGAACATTGTGATGGTGATGACATTGTGTGACATGATGTTATCATGGTGGTGTGATTATAGAAAGACAGATGCAAACCTAGCAATGTCTAAATTTCCCAAGTGGAAGACCTTTTGAGACTAGACTACAATGTCTAAGATAGAGTATGTGAGAGTTTTTGAATTTGCAGGCTATTAGCCACAATCAGATTTTTAGTTAGACTGAGACTAAATCTTGAGTTAGATGTTTTTTTACTTGATAATTTCATTTATGATGCATTTTAATCTTTGCTTTGTTTATTCATTACTTGTTGGGTTGCTTTAAATAATAAATCTATTTTTGTAGGAAAGATTGCGTTTCCTTAGATGATCCATTTCATTTCTTTAATGTGGAATGCAAGAGAAAGAGAATGTGTGAGGCGAATGCCGAGAGAGAGAGGAAGAGATCTTTGTGACATTTGAGAGAGAGAGAGAGGGGATGCGTGAAACGAATAGAGCGAAAGACTTGCTGAGAGAAAAAGAAGGGTGTGTGGGGCCTGAGGGGGAATGAGTGTTCAGGGAGTGGGACCAGGGTCGAAACGCCATATCCTCCTGAAGGTAGATCGCAAATACACGTTACGTAATACTTCTAAGAAGTATTTAATCTGTGGGCATAACAAATTTATTTATTGACGAATGTATCAGCGAGAATTTCCTCTTTCATTCATTACTGCGGGAGCCTCTGAGCTTGGGAAAAGGGTAGGCTCAGGTAAAAAGCCAGACACGCGGTCAAGACGACCCCCCCCCCACCCGCCTGACTCATTCATTCATGGCAGATGTCATGAGACCAGAAGTAAACACTTGAGTACTATTATTAGTACACGTGTGAGCTAAGGTTTATTTTGATAAAGGAGAATAACAATTCCTTTCCTTCAACACGCATACCCTAGGCAGTCCGGACTGCCCCATGCATATTATAAGATTAAGCATTTTTGTCTTACCCTCGTGCATTGGAGATTTTAATATTCGATAGGATCGATGTACTGTTTTCATTACGCCACATTTAAAATTATTTGACAGCGCAAGGAAAATTTCTTTACATACCATAAGTGTATAACCCTGTAAGCCCTTTTTTTATTAGTTCTGCACCGTCTCTCCGCGAAATAAAACATACATAAAGGCTTACATTAGCTTGGGCTAAATTTTCGTTCATTCAGAACAATTGAGTGTTTCAGACACCTTGAAATTTGTCTTATTCAAACATATTAATTTTTACTAAGTCATTTCAGACAACTTGAGATTTGTCTTATTAAGACATATTAATTTTCGTTCATTCTAAACAATTGAGTTTTTCAGACACCCTGAAATTTGTCTTATTCAGACACATTTGTCTTATTCAGGCATACTACTTTTTGTTCATTCTGAACAATTGAGTGTTTCAGACACCCTGAAATTTCTCTTATTCAGACATATTAACTTTTCACTGAGTCTTCAGGCACCCTGAAATTTGTCTTATTCAGACATTAACAGACACTGAAGTTGTCTTATTCAGACATACTAATTTTCATTCATTCTGAACAATTGAGTCTTTTAGACACCTGAAGTGTAAGTCTTTTCAGACAACTGAGTCTATTCAGACACCCTGAATCTGTTCAGTTCGAACATATTGAATCTTGTCAGACATATTGAACCTATTCACTCGAACAGCCCTAAGTCTTTTCAGACATTAATTTTCTAACGGGTCACGCCCATGTAAGCATTATCTCAAGATGTCTGCAACATCCAGCCCAGCAAAATGAGGACTTCAAGTTCTACATGTCCGCTGGTAGGGACATGGGACTGTAAGGACAAGCCCTGAGGGATTGGGTCCAAGAGGGAGTAGATGATGCCAAGGCGGAAAGAAAGGCAGAAAGACAGGAGAAGGAGAAAGAAAGAGCAGCCCAGGAGAAACAAGAAGAGGCAGAAAGGCAGGAGAAGGAAAAAGAAAGGCAGGAGAAGGAGAAAGAAAGAGCCCATCAGCTTGCAATGGCAGCTCACGACAAGAACAACACACCAACACCCTCCTGACGACCTATCAGCTCTCTACCGAAAAAGTGTCTCTGATCCTGGGAGAGCACCTTGAAGGGAAGGGTGCAATTGCATTCAACACTCTCCCCCCTGAGGATCAAGGAAATCTTGACTGTGTCTGTCAATCCATTATAAATGCTTTTGAAATAACTCCCGACCATTGGAGGAAAAGGTGGAGAAATATGCCCAAGGAATCAGGACAAACATGGTCTGAGTGGATCTTCATAAAGACCCAGGCCCTAAAACGATGGCTAGAATCTCTCAAGGACACTAGTGTGTAGGATGTCCTCGAACTCTTCCAGCTCGAGGACTTCTTATTTTATGCCCCATCAGCTCTCGCCACTCATCTATGAGATAAGGCACGTAAGACAATGGTAGAGTGCTGCCGTTGGGCTGACATATGGGATATGCATCATCCCCATCCTCGTTCCCATGGCTGAAAATTATATCCCTCCTCGCCTGCCTCAACCAGCTCCCAGCAACCTCACAAGAATGGGCACTCCCATAAGAGACCCATTTGTGGGTACTGTAAGAGAATAGGGCACCCCACTGAACAGTGCCACTTGAAGGCTGAGAAACAACCAGAAGACCCCTCTACGTCCTGAAACGGGACAACACGCCAATGAGCCACACCTGGGTCGTGGACAAAGGGTAAAGGATCTGCTCCCTCCAGTGGGATAGTGCCAGGTACAGATTATAGCCGGACTTATTGCCCCGCTTGCAAAGTCTATGGGCACTATGCCCAATGGGCAAAATGCCCTAATAATTATAAGCAAGTATGCCACCCTTGCCTTAGCAGTCACCGACCCAACAACCTTAGGTCCTCCAGCCCAGGGTCCCATTTAGGTGGCATTTCCCTGAGGTAGGTGTCCTGCCAGCCAGGTCAAGGCATTTGATGATTCTGGCGCACAAATGTCCCTCATAAGGGAAGACAAAGTTCCCCGTGGAGTTACCATTAACAGACATAAACTCGTCACGATTAAGGGTACCAGTCACTTTAAGATGATACTTCCTACTGCCAAGTTGAGGATCACGAGACCTCATAGACCTGAAATCTGCGACCTTGGAGTCGCCAGATACATTCCTGTTAGGTTATGACATCCTCCTGGGACAGGACTTCCAGTCCCCATCTAAGTTACAGCAATCCAGGAGTCCAAATCCCCCAAATCATTCACTAGGCACAAGTAAGCCTCAATCGCCTACATTCGTTCCACTGCCAGAGTCACATGAGTGCAATGTGCAGTGGCCCCCTCCATCAAGATCAATTCTTGATCCTATTCCGGTGCCCGGCCCTGATCCAGTGCCAGTGCCAGGGCCCCAAATAGATACCCGTCTAGGAGATCCCACTCTTGATTCACAATCTCTGCCAGTGTCACTTGGTACACTGAGCAATGCCCAAGCTCTGTCCGTCCCGAACGACGAACAAATTCCTAATCAATTATTAGTGCCTGGCCCTGCCTTAGTGCCAGTGCCAGAGCATGTACCCAATCTCCATTCCAGAGATCCTAGTCCAGGTTCCCTCTCTTCTCCCAGCTTGGCTCCGCTACCAATGCCAATAAGGGAGACGGATCGTCCCGACCACAGCGGAAGCTCACCTAAAGGTGCGGGCTTGCAACCCGTGCCTGAGCTGGTCACTCTTACCTGCGAGCCTCTCACACCCCCACGACCGTTTCCACTCTGTCTCAGTCCACTGCAGACTTAACAGTGAGTAAGGATTTTACCATGTCTCAATTGGCTGATGAACTCAAGGAACTGCAACGGATCATGATAGAGCCTGTAAAGAAGGCCCCTGCATCAGCCGCCAAAGAAGCCGATGCTGGCAGCAATCAAACACCCTCCCCAGGTCCGGTTCCACCAATTCCCCGACTGAGACAAACCATCAAAGTAAGAGAGGTCCGTGGAGGAAATACCACAGGCGTGGATAATCCCAGGTAGCTTAAAGAGAACCCCGAGCTCTCCTGGCACCCTTGCCAAAATGGCACAGTGCCATCCCTTTATTCTACGAAGACTTTGGCACCTCTATGCAGAAGAGGATATCAGGGTCCTTCACCTATTTATTTCCTTTATAACTCTATCCATTATTCTTTCACTTTAACATTTTCCTTCCTTACTTTTGATAATCACTCACATTTATTTTATGCCTTACCAAGGCCCCCATTTTACTTTGATCCCCTTTGCCAATGCAGAGTGCCATTGACAGATATGCCAACCATATAAGTCCTATGACTTCCCTTTCATGCCTGCCGCAGCATGATGCATTTAAAATACGATATGCCATCGCCATTAGTTATTGTTATATGAGTGCCAACCTGGCACAGTGCCATTATGGTAGATGCTGGCAAATGATCCTGCCGGAGGAGTTACACCCTCTGGCTACCTTTGTGGCCTTGTTGGGCTAAAGAATGAACCTAGCCATTTTCCATAGGCTAAGGAATGTAATTTCAGCATATTTAATCATCATCTTTTGTTAACAATCATTGATTACTCTGAATCTGTCACCTACTTTCTTTGTGAATCTCTGTAATAAATCTCGAGTCTCAAACTTGCAACATTGTGTTTATGGTGCCCGAATGGCACTGAGCTGTTGCTCAAGTATCATGGAAGCTCTTAACCAAGCCCACGTTTACCTTAATGCAATGCCTCTTCAAGGCAGACTAACTGCATATGTGCAGAATTCGTAATTGATTATCATTAAGAGTTCATGACTTACCTCTAGAATTAACCTAGTATTAATTCATTGTTTTAACTATACCATTACGCTGTGAGAATATTCTGATTAATGCTGCCTTAACATAATAGGAATTTAATGATAAGAATTTGTCATTTCTAGTAGCAAGTATTTATTCTGCATTAATGTAAATGTCACAGTGTTGTTTTGCCTCTTGAAATTAATTGCTATGCAGAAGTTTAAGTTAAATTATAAGGCACCAAAGGGAAATGGGAGAGAAGTTAAGTAAAGTCTTTAAGTGAGTTGGCTTGCTAGTAATCATTCTCACACGATCTAGGGTGTGAATGCTAACTTTTTGGGGAGGTGCAACGAATGGAGGCTCTCCAAGCCACCTGTGTCCAATTTTACATCTGCAACATAGCGGAGAAAGAAATAAAATTCATTTCAATTGTTTTAATTACTAGAACTGTGGGTTTCCACTCACCCCTTCATAGACTCTCTCCTTCATTCCCCAAAATGGTTAAGACTAACCCTTCTCTCTGTTCAAAAGGACTGCCTAAGGCCTTGTTCCAGGTGACCGTCGTACATTCTCGGCATCAAATAAGGCAAGGGAGGAGCCAAAAAAGAGAAAGTTGGCACCCCGCCCTATTCTGAACCCTCAATGAGGGTTAACTGCTGCCATGTGGCCTATATAGAAAACATGACGAAGATTGACCTTTGAGCCACCTATGTCGGATGCACTGCATAATCTCCAAAGGTTATTTATAGACAATGCAACAGAAATCGAGAGAGAGAAATGCTCAGAACACCACCGAGGATAAACGTCCTTAACCTTGCCTGACCCTTGAACTTTCCACATGTTTGACCCCGAGGTTTGAACAAATATACCTTTGTAGTGGGCATTTTAATTCCCTCCTCCATCACCAGCTCCATATTGAATGAGGACACCGTCAGCTTGATGAAGGTAATGTACAGGAATAAGGTTTCTTAGTCAGTCACGATTCCTGTTAGTTCTCTGTCTGATTTTTCATTTATTTTCCCTTATTTGGTACCATCTGTGCATTTTCCTCCGTTCCCATTGAACGTGTTATTAATCTTGCAAGTAACCATCTTGCATATCTTGCAGTTAGGCCTCAACAATGGAATCTCTCAGCTCTATCCATGTGCAGTCCCCTTTCTAACCTCCCTGCAATGTTTCCTGTTATGAAGACATCATCAGCGTGGAGTATTTATTCAGGATTCATTTATTTAGCAGGCCCTTATTATTACCTGCCCATTAATTCTTCATTCTTTTGACCTGTGTTTGTTATGCAAATATAATTAGTTAAAAGAACCCTTGAGTTTACATAATTTTCCCACACACAAAGAAGGCCCTAAGCCACAAATTTTCCCTTGTTTGTCTATGAATTGTCCTATATTGAGTCAGGCGTGTAATAAATATTAGAAACTTCCTACGTTCATCCATTGCCACCCAGAATCAAGTAAGTATCCCATTGATATTTGATATATATATATATATATATATATATATATATATATATATATATATATATATATATATATATATATATATATATATATATATATATATATATATATATATATATATATATATATATATATATATATATATATATATATATATATATATATATATATATATATATATATATATATATATATATATATATATATATATATATATATATATATATATATATATATATATATATATATATATATATATATATATATATATATATATATATATATATATATATATATATATATATATATATATATATATATATATATATATATATATATATATATATATATATATATATATATATATATATATATATATATATATATATATATATATATATATTTATATATTTATATATATATATATATATATATATATATATATATATATATATATATATATATATATATATATATATATATATATATATATATATATATATATATATATATATATATATATATATATATATATATATATATATATATATATATATATATGTATGTATGTATGTATCTATAAGTATATTTATTTATTTATGTAGTATAATATTTATATAGTATATAATATTATCCATACCATGAGAATATGGAAGCCAGAACTTAGTTCGTATATTAATAATCAATAGCTCTACAAAATAAAAATGGCAATGACTAGTCAGTTGTTATCATGGACATGAAATTAGAAATGGATTTCTATCAAGTAAAACTCTCAGGTATTTAATACAAAGGAGCGTTTAATACGTGTAAACAAACTGAGAGAGAGAGAGAGAGAGAGAGAGAGAGAGAGAGAGAGAGAGAGAGAGAGAGAGAGAGAGAGACTTTTATACTTAATGCTTACTGTACATTTCATTTCACTGATGAGACGAAGAAAGAGTAAGAAAGGCTGTGTTTTTTGGTTTTCTTCAACCTTTCTTCCTCTACACAAAAATGTTTGTGATTTTTTCGTTTGTCTTGAAAATAGCATTTCGCTTTTATTTATTACCTATCTCCCTCTGTCGCATTTTCCTTTTTATTTGCGAGTTCGGTTTATTCACTCTATGCTGAGGCATTTCCAAAATCAGGTACCATAGATAATCGACATTCAGTTAAAAAATTAAATATCCAGTCTTTCAACAAAAGCAGTCTGAAAAAGGTATTTATAGATTACAATGTGGTTAATTCTACTTTATGTCTGCGTTGCACGTTTTCATTTTTTATCACAGTTTATATTTCATATAAACAGTACTATCCTCAGTTTTATTTTTAACTTTTTATATTTTATTTTGAATAAAGACCTCTTTAATAATTTCAAAATCTTCCCTATCAGAGTACGACTGAGATGAAGGAACTTTCAACATTTGATAGATTATGATTATTTTAGTAAAATATCATTAAAGTAAATGATAAAGACGACTTACTCCGTTATGCAACGTTTGTAAAGCCCGTTTAATGAATCTATTCTTACGTTCTCTCACAGGAGATGAGTGAAGCCCTACCATTACTCATGATGTGACGGGTTCCCTAAAAATTCAGTATTCCTCAATTAGCCAAAGCACTGACTAGTTGTAGTTCGCAGCTGGGTGGGGGAAGAGGAGAGAGAGAGAGAGAGAGAGAGAGAGAGAGAGAGAGAGAGAGAGAGAGAGAATAATAATAGTAATAATAATAATAATAATAATAATAATAATAATAATAATAATATTAATAATAATAATAATAATAATCCTTTATTTCCAATTGTACATTGGGTATTCTACATAAGTAGCCATATCAGTATAAAACAATTTGAATTTAAATCTTACATAAAACTTGGTATAGGTTAAGAATATCAAAATCAGTAAAAATAGCATTAATATAAATACCATAGGAAACTATTTGAAACTATGTAAAAGTAGACAATCATAGGTAAAATGAGCTTCAAATAGAAATCTAATAGTCATAAATTATCAATAAACAAGTATATAAAAATACTAAAATTTTCAATAAATAAGTCTTAACAATACAGACTCAGAACCCATTTTGAATTAGGATACCTGAATTTAAAAACTACAATGTAGTGTCAGTTAGTAAAAGATATAAAAATAAGCCTGATTAAAATCTAAGAACAAGGTACTAATAATTAAAAGAACAATTAATACTCTGTTAAAAGTAAACTTCTTAGTTTTGACTTGAAAATAGACACAGGGCCAGCTTTTTTTATTTCACGTGGCTGTTCATTATACAACACTGGACCTCGGATTCTGATTTGCCGTGAGCCAATACTAGTTTTATGTCTTGCAACATACAAATCATCCCTTTGGCGTGTAGTGACATTACTGAATAAAGATACTGGTGGGAAACTGTATAACCAATCTGGAATTTTATTATTCAAAGCTTTATATACCATAGTGCACATGTCAAGAGTATACTGGTCTCTTATTTTCAACCATCCCAATTCCTTTAAATGTGGCGTTACATGTTCAAACTTTCTAACGTTGCCAACAGCCACTCTTGCTGCAAAGTTCTGCAGCTTTTGTACTCTTTGTAACTGTGATTTGTTAGTACATCCCCAAACTTTTAAGCAATATTTTATAAAACTTAAAGCTAGCGACTGGACGACTATCTTGCAGTACTTGACTCAAGATGATCTTTTACTCTATTTAAGTATATAAGAGTACCCATTACCTTTTTATACATTTCATCTATGTGACAGTCAAAGTTCATGTACCGATCGAAATGAACACCTAAATTTTCACAGTCATCATTGGCTTAATTATATTTCCATTAAAATTTATCTGTACCTCATCTCAATATCTGACACATATTGCCTGGATCAATAATGATACACTGTGTCTTTTTCTCATTTAGAAGTAAACCATTTCTCAAAAAGTAGTCTTTAGCTCTGTTTAGAATGTCTTCTGCCTTACAAATCATGTCGGCTATATCCTTACTGTCACCTTCTATTAGTATTTGCGTGTCATCAGCATATTGAACTATAAAACCGCCAGGTATTGATCTCAAGAAGATCATTAACATATACCATGAAAAGTATAGGGCCGAGAATTGATCCCTGAGATACTCCGAATTGAATATTTTTCTTCGATGATACAGTACCATTTAACCTGACGGACTGAAACCTATTCTCAAGGTAGCTCTTAAACCAGCTCTGATCAATATTCACCAACGTACATTTCTCCAATAATATGGCATGATTCACGCTATCAAAAGCCTTAGATAAATCTAGTAATAAAAGTAAGAAACTTTTTGTTTTGTCTATATTTTCATAAATCTTGTCAGATAATTTCAAAGGGCTGTTTCAGTAGACAATTTTGGTCGGAATCCATGTTGGCTTAAAGAGATTAGTTTATTTTCCTCTAAAAATTCAGTTAACTGATTTGCAATAATTTTTTCAAGTACTTTCGATAGAATAGGTAGCAAGGAAATGGGACGGTAGTTAGAGATATCATCGGCATCCCCGCTTTTGAAAAGCGGAATGACATGGGGAATTTTCCATATGTCTGGATATGAATAAGTAACAATTGATGTATTGATAATTATCGTAAGGTAAAAAGCAATAACATATAAACCATCTCTAATAAAACGTAAACAAATACCGTCAGATCCAAAAGCGTTAGTTTCTTTCAAATCTTTAATGACTAAGATTACTGTGTTACAGTCCACTGGCCTTGGTTTAAAACTATCGACTCTACTGTGAGGGATAATAGGGTCTGTTTCCAAAGACATGCGATTATGCAATTCTTCCTGTGTTTTTTCAAAGGTCTTTCTCCCCGCTTCTGCAAAGAATTCGTTAAACTCTTCAGCTTTTCGTTGCAAATCATCTTTGGTATCACAATTCAGCTTATTCGTATCGCTGTTTATTCCATTGAAAAGCATATTTTTAGTAATCTTCCACGTAGCAGCCATGTTACCTTTAGCATTATTAAATTCTTGTTTATAGTACTGCTTTCTACTATCATTTAACATCGAGTTTACCTTTTTCTTCAGTTCCTTATGAGTTTCTCTAAGCTGAATATTTTCTCTTTGATTTTTTAGTTTATTTTTCACGTTATCTCTTACCATTATCGTCTCTTTTATAGTATCAGAAATCCAAGGGGCAGGGGGACGAGTTACTTCTCTAGTAACCACAGGTGCGCACATATCTACACAGGATGTGAAGACATTGGTTAAAATTTCTACTTGCTTACCTACGTTATCAGTACTAAAAATTTGATTCAATATGTGAACATTATTCATAAGTAGAGAGCAAAGAGTTTCTTGAGAGTAATTTTTCAAGCACCTAAAAGTTTTAAAAATAGTTTGCCTTTTCGGTTTACGAACGTTCAGCAAAGTTAAAATATTCTCGTGATCTGCTATTGAGCTAGGGGTTACCTCTAATTTTGTTATCATATATTTAGCATTAGTAATGACTAGATCGATAAGGGATGCTGAGGTAGAAGTGATTCGTGTGGGTTTATCTACAATCTGGTCAAATCTTAAGTTTTTAATTAGCTTACCCAGTTTGTTCTCCTTTTTTAACAGATCATCATTAAAATCCCCGTAAATGAAAATAGGCTTATTGCGTAAAATTACTTCCTTAAAAACGTCTGAAATATAGTTAAAAGAGGTAACAGCAGCTTTAGGATGGCGGTACACGCACCCGACAATAATAGAGGGAAATTTTCGATGTTGGACGGAGACCCACTTATCTTCCACTCCCTCCTGTTTTTCGATCCCAAATTTCAGCTCGGTGACTTTCAAATAATTCCTTATAAACAAACATACACCTCCACCTCGACCATGATCCTCACGATATATATTATACTCAGGTATATGAATAAAAGTATCTCTTATATAAGGATACAGCCATGTCTCACTAATACATAAAATATCGATTTTTTGTTCTTCTAGCATTAACTGTATTTCAAGTATATGACCAAGTATTGATTGGGCATTTATATGTACAATTTTTAGAAAATCATTACATTTAGCATTCTCAATGGCACTGCCTTCTTGGCCTATGTCCTAGTAATGGATATTTTTCTGACATTGTTTGCTTTTGTGTCCATATTCATGGCATGAGTAACACTTAACCTTATGGTCGAACCTACAGTCGGATTGGTGGTGATTAAATTCACCACATTTGTAGCAGCCATACCCATTTCTTTCGGTATATGAATAATAGTAGTCGTTAACTGCTCTGTTAGTTCTATCATATCCTTGTCTAGCATTTGTACTACCAAAGTGCGCTTGGTCTCTACCATAACCAAGTCTACCTCGATGATAAGTATTATTCCTTGAGTGTTGATAGCTATTTCTATGTAACCTATTTTTATTCCTTCCTTCTACCTCCCGATTTATCATAAGGTTGCTACTTTTACTCTTTACATGATTAATCCTATAGTTATTATTTTTCAGACTACATATATTTGACTTGATTTTTTTCCAATTATAACAGAGAAAGTCGTTTGTGCATATAGATGAAATTGCATCTAGCAACCTATTCCCTCAAAATGTGACCATCAACCTGGATAAGTTCGGCGAGGTAATTCACTCCCCCCGCAGAAACCTTTAAAATACTCTCTCTCTCTCTCTCTCTCTCTCTCTCTCTCTCTCTCTCTCTCTCTCTCTCTCTCTCTCTCTCTCTCTCTCTTTTATGTTTTCTTAGCCCTGTTTAGCTTTGTATGCACACGCCATTCTTTACCCACATCTGTCTGCTTGTCTATCGGCCTGTGCAACCATGTCTTAATTATCATATACGATGTAATGTTGAACGTACAGGCCTCTGAGTGTTTGAATGTTCAACTGAATATATATTTTTAAAGCATTCACCTGGCCTACTTACTGTATTCCTTGTTCAGGGGTCCAATCTGGGGTCTAGCTCCTGAACAGGCGGGCTTACTAATATACCTTGAGATATTAACTGCAATTGCTAGGTCAGGCAGGAAACTTAATACAAAAACAGTTGGGCTGAGGGCCGTACTTCAACAAGGGACTGCTGCAGATGAACACTTAGGTTTACTTTAAATGGAATATATTTACAATTAAACACGTCAATCAGAAGACTGGGGAATGATAGGCAGATACAACTAGGCTGCCACGTGGTTAGTTATTCTACAGTATCCCTTTCAAGAGGATTTATCATAGACTATTCAATTTTTGAACAGTGATAGTTATGCTATCACTGTTCAAAAATTGAATAGTCTATGATAAATCCTCTTGAAAGGGATACTGAAGAATTGATTGCAGTGGCCTTTTCACTACAAGAAGCACAATACAAGTCGATGTTTCCACAGCCGATGTACCGTCTGCAATTTGATAATGCCAGTGGTTACACAAGGATAATTATAACGATCTCAGGAGAATCGAGGGTTGCACAGAGGATGCCAAGATAACTCAATTCTGATACAATATACTTCCATTAAAATTCACACTGAGTTAAGCGAGCCAGGTCTTTGTGATAGCTCGCATTTCAGAAAAGAAAATGAGAATGCAGTGGAAGATTAAAGATACGTGATGGTTGAAAGAACCTCGAATCAGGACATTGCCTTATAACTGAGAGATGGAGGTGCCTCGTCGAATTTCACCGGTTCCGGAGGAATGAGTTTAATGAGAAATGTGCAGGTAATGTGACTGGGTGGTCAAAAGGTGAACACATGCAGGGGCAGCTCGGGAAGGAGCATACAATGGGTAGTGTGTTGGTCTGCTACTGGGGTGCATCTGAGAATGATGACCGCTGTTTCTTGCCTTGTATGACCTCAGGGGCTTATTTTCCTGCTCCTTCCAGAGGCTACAGGGATTGCAAGATGACGGTTCAGTCACCTCGTTTTCTATGTTGGGATCTTCCCCAAATCCTGGTGAATTCTGGCAACCCATGTTCGCCAGTTTTTATGGGGAACTCAACCTTTCTGGCAGATTTTCGGCAGGCTTCGTCTCCATTCGCCTTTTATCTGAAAAGAGGTAATTCAAGCAGTTACCAGGCCTTTAGGAAAGATAAGCAGATGCTCCAAATGGGGAGCATGGAGAGAAATTTACATAGGGGCCGAGTTTCTCATGCCCTTCCTCAGTTAGGTATCAGTATGAAATTACATTATTTTGGATTGTAAGGCAGTTTGGAGGTTTGGGTTTGCTTATTAAGTGGTTTCCCACTTAACAGCTTCCCCACAAAGTTGACAATTGCACCTTGAATTGGGTAGAAATGTCGACAACTAGGTGAATACAACTGAACAAACTGATAACTCTCTGCTTCCCTTTTGTGGTAACATTACATTTCGGAAAAAAATAATTCTGCAAGCAAATCAAAGCAAGGTACATCTCACTGATTTTTAAATTGGCCTTTACGTAGTATACGTTACACGGCAAGTTAAAGTCATATATCTCTCATGTTATTACATTAAAGCAGCATTTTAGCAAATACAAAATTAAAGGATCTACGAATTATTATTTTAAGAATCTAGTATTAGTATGGCATTAAACTTCAGTTTAGACATGCACTAAAATTAATAAGGTTACTTTGACAGTTCAAAGTCATGCTGTTAGGGTGCCTTCAGGAGGCATTACAAGGAAGTATTCATGGACTTAGGTTAGGCAATGCCACGATAGTTGTATGCGTCAGCATGGTGCCAGATGTGGCACTATGAACACGGGTGCCTTGCGGCACGAAGCTAAGTACAGAGAAGGACAATCAAATATGTAAAGTACATGGATGTTGCGAGTCACAAGTAAAATAAATGACAGATGCAAGAATAAGTAAAAGTTATGATAAATATACCATAGATACATTTCTTAGCCTATGAATGCTGCCTAGGTTCTTTCTTTAGACCCATAGGGCAACAAAAGGGCAGCCAGAGGGTGCAATCACCCTGGCAGGAGCATCTGCCTATGGCGATGGTAATGGCACTGTGGCAGAGGTGGCACTCATGAGATTAGGCCGAATGCCTCCGTTATATTCAACTTAAAAGTTACCATGCCATTGTAGGCATTAAGTAGGAAGTCAGAGGAATTATGTTATATAAAAAATCTGACGATTGCACTCTGCATTGACAGAGTGGGAAGCAAATTAAGATGAGGGACCATTTATTAGCTTATACAAAGGGTTCATGAAGGGGCAAGAATGCCAGGAAAATATTTAATGATCAATATGGTAGAAGGAAACAATACAAGAAGTTAAGACATACAGTTGTGAGAATAAACAGAGGAAGAAACCCGGCATCCTCCTCTGGACAGAGGTGCCAAAGTTCTTTGTAAGATAACAGTGAGGCACTATGCCAGAGGGCACTAGTGCAAGGAGAGCTCAACAGCTCTTATTGGGCTAGCTGGATTTATCTGTGCTTGTGACCTTTCTTCAGTGGACCGCCTTGGTATGGGAATCAGTGGAACCGAGTTCCAGGGAGACATAGAAGTGCAACCTACTCCTGTTTCTTGATAGCCAAAGTAGGGGCATTCATTACAAGCTCAACTACTAGTTGTTGCATTTCCTTGAATTCATCAGCCACTTGCGATATGTCAGAATCCTGATTCATGGTTTTGTCTACGGAGGACTGGGAAGGAGGAGAAGAGGTTGTGGTGGGCATGAGAGGCTTGCAGGTTGCCATGACCAGCTCAGGCATGGGTTGCGAGGCCGCACCTTTGGGTGAGCTTCCGCTGCGATCAGAGGAATCCAGAGGGGACCCAAGTATGTTGGGGATTGGCCCTTGCACCGGCTCTGGTAGCTGTGCTAAGCCGGAGGGGCCAAGGCAACCCAGGCTAGGATCCCTTGGAGGAAGATTCAGGGTGTGCCTTGGCACTGGCACTGGGGCAGGGCCTGGCACTGGAATGTGATTTATCAGGGGTTCAACAGTTGGAGCCTGGCACTGCTTGTTTTTTTTATTTATTTGTGGAGGGGATAGGACCCCTTGATTTCTGTAACTTAGAAGGGGACCGGAAGTCCTTTCCCAGGAGGAGGTCATAGCCTCCAGGAAGGTAAGTAGCTACTGCAAGAGTGCAGATTTTTTATCTTTCAGGTGCGACCCTTAGCTTGATGGTGGGGAGAATCGCCTTCATTCGATTGATACCCTCCATTGTAATGAGTTTGCGTCTGTCAATAGTGGCCCCATAGGGGACCTTATCTTCCCTCATGAGGGAGATTTGTGCGCCATTGTCATTGAATGCTGTGACCTGGTGGGCAGGGTAGCTACCTCTGGGAGGTGCCACAGATATAGGGCCTTCAGCTGGAGGACCTAAGGTTTTTGGATCTTTTGCTGCCAAAGCAATGACGGTTGGCTTTGCTTTACCAAGGCACTTTTCCCATAGAGCAATGTCCTTGAACCTGATAGGCGGTGCAATAATTCTTGCTGTAATCTCTGGATGGCACTGTCCCATTGGAGGAAGCAGGCCCTTTGTTGTTCATTCCAGAGACAGACATTGGTCGGTTTGGCATGATCTCATTGGGGGACTTAGCGGTAGCTTCTCAGCCTTCGAGCGGCACTGTTCCATGGAGTGTCCGGATTTTTTACAATTGCCGCACATGGACTTCTTGTGAGGGTGCCCATTCTTGGATGGAGGCTGACCAGAGGTAGGGGAAGAGGGCCAAATCTTATGGCCCCAGGAACTGGCGGTAGGATGGTGAGTGTCCCAGTGGTCTGCCAAATGGCAGCACTCATCTAGCGTCGGAGGGTTCTTGTCGCTGAGGTAAGTAGCGAGGGCCGGAGCGGCGTGGTGTAGGAAGTCCTCGAGCTGAAAGGTTTCTATTATTCTCTCCACAGAGGTAACGTTGTGGGATTCTGGCCACTGCTTGAGCGCTCGGGGCTTATGGCATGCACAGTTGGCCCATGTTTGACCTGTCTCCTTTGGGTGTCCGTGCCAATGTTGTCTCCATGTTTCAGGGGTGAGCTTGTAGGCCTTAATTATGGCCTTCTGGACCTCTACAAGATTTCCACGGTCTGCTAATGGGACGGAGCGGAAAGCAATTTGGCCCTTTCCCTAAAGATGTTTTGACAGCAGCATAGGGATTTATGCGGGCTGAGCCTTGAAATTCCTGAGGACCTCTTCTACATGGTCGAGCCAGGCCTCAGGCTCCGGGTCACTCCAATTTGGCATCATGGAGCGGTGGCAGTGATGGAGGACGGTGGAGGCGTGATTGCAGGGCTACGGACCCCTTGGGTGGCCATGGTGAGCTCATAGGCTCGATCCCATTCTTCCTTACCTAACCTGTCTTGCCTCTCTCATTCTTCTTGCACTAACCTGTCTAACCTGACTTGTTCTCTTTCTTGTCTCTCTCGTTCTTCCTGCTCTAACCTGTTTAGCGTGGCTTGCTCTCTTTCTTGCCTCTCCCTTTCTTCCTTGTCTTCTCTTTCTTTCTCCCTTTTATATACCCAGTCTAGCAACTCTTGGCCCTTGAGCCCTATGGTTTTACCAGCGGTGACAAGGGCTGTGATGTCATTGGAATAAGAAGCCATATTGCCGAGGTGTCAAGGGAAGTTTTGCTATTACAAGGAGCTGGCGATATTATCCCAACTGAGTGTAATTTATAGCTTTGAAGGATGATCTTTATCTGAGTTGTTTGGAGAACGAGCTCTTAGATGAACTATCTAGTAGGCTGAGAAGCGTAAGGGGTTCTTAGGTGAACTTAATTGATAACTTGTTCAAAGAACGGGCTCTTAAATGAAAGTTACTAGTAGCTTGAAGAGCATAATGGTTTTTTAGGTAAACGTAATTTATATACTCTTCGGCTCTTAAATGAAAGTAACCATTAGCTTGAAAAGTGTAATGAGTTCTTAGGTGAACGTAATTAATCGATTGTTTGAAGAACGACTCTTGAATGAAGTACTAATAGCTTCAAGGGCTTAATGGGTTTTTAGATGAACATAACGAATAAATGGTTCGAAGAGCTTGAAGAGCGTAATGGGTTCTTGAACGTAAGGTTCTTAAAGGAACGAATTGAGGGGGTTATCAGAACTCACAATGTAATATCTCTGCGAAAGATCAAAGTCAATTACAAGCAAAAGAAATCACCTGTGACTTTTACTTTACTTTGCAGACTTAATATGTTGTGAACACCAGTAATAATTTTTCTTTCCATGAAAGTCATATTAAGCAGCATTTAATGAGTAAAAAAATAAAGTAAGATGATTACTTAATTGGTAAAGGTTCGTAAGGACGTAAATGAATGACTTTAAGGGGTTCTCAGGATGTAAGGTTCATAAGTGAACGACTCAGGCGTGCTCTAGAACGTAAATAAGTTTCGTAAGTGAATGAATCTGGCGTGTTCTTGGACAAAAGGGGAATTCTCAAAGGAATAAATATAGTATGTCCATAGAACGTGGGCATTTGTAATTGAACGGATTTATTATGCTGAGAAACACCTATGGTTGAAGAAGATGAGAGTATGCTGTGAAATAAGTTTCGGTAACACATGTCCTTGCTTGGTAAAAGAACTGAGCTGCCCCCAGTACGAAGGTAACCAAATGCAAATAATGTGACGCAGTTATAAATTTCAGCACCGAGGCGAAGTAAATAAATCCTCCCCGATATGATGAGTATAAAATGCTTACAACTAACATGCACATGTTGAATATTTTTCTAATGGTCAAGTCCGCAATGTATTTACTCTATTTGAATATGAAAGTTGCCTGACTGGCCCTTACCTGAATAGTATGGTTATTGACACAATGGTTGCACTCACGTGGTATTTGACGAGGCGGGGGCCGGGCGGGGGCCGGGGGGCGCCTCCTGGGTGAAACACGTGCTGTTCGTTGTGAGCGAAATCTTGCGCGAAAAGTTATGAAAAAGACGAAAGTTATTAGAACAGTTTTCCCAGCTTGGCGCACTGGATTTATAAATGCGTAGAAATTCGCTCGAGTACTTAAAGTTAAAATGGTGGTCAAAGGCAATGAGTTCGAGATTTACAATGGCTCACGTGTCAGCAAATGAAATGGTTTTTTTCTTGGACGCAACAAAATAATTATTTAAAATTTTTAACCAGGATTTTTACGAAAACCTAGCACTTTTTGCTATGAAGAGAGATATATATATATATATATATATATATATATATATATATATATATATATATATATATATATATATATATATATATATATATATATATCATATATATATATATATAAAATTTCTGAAAAAATTTCTGATTGGCTATAATTCACGGCACGAATTTTACGGTGCACCTAGCTAATTTTTTTTTTTTTCTTCTACAACAAACTGTCCAGAGCACATGGAGGAAATAAGTGCACTATTTACTTTCTTTATCACTTATATTCATACTTCACTGTTTAGCTGATTCTAGTGGTTAAGATATGGAGACTACCGTGCGTTAGTCACAATTCTTGTGTTTTTTTGGAAGATAAGCCCTCTCTTCGCTATAAAAATCTTGTTAGCATGCTCGGGGCCTATTGTTTCCTAACAATGTACACAGTCACGGTTTTATTAGCACCTATGATAAGCTAAAAATAATAACATCGTACTTACGCTGTGGGAACTTGCTTGCTTGTGCTTATTTTAGGATTTGCGTTACCAGATTTGTTTCTAATCTCGTATCCAGCTTTAGCGAGAGCTACTGGTTGGAATCTACGATCTTGGCAAGGTCATCACTTTTAAGTCTTCACCTGGTCTACTTACTGTATTCATTGTTCAGGGGTCCAATCTGGGGTCTAGCTCCTGAACAGGGGGACTTACTAATACACCTTGAGATTCTGACTGCAACTGCTAGGTCAGGCAGGAAACTTAATAGAAAAACAGTTGGGCTGAGGGCCGTACTTCAACAAGGGACTGCTGCAGATAAACACTTAGGTTTACTTTAAATTGAATATATTTACAATTAAACACGTCAATCAGATACAATAGGGGGCTGCCACGTGGCTAGTTATGCTATCACTGTTCAAAAATTGAATAGTTTATGAAAAATCTCCTTGAAAGGGATACTGAAGAATTGATTGCAGTGGCCTTTTCACTGCAAGAAACACAAGACAAGCCGATGTTTCCACAGCTGATGTACCGTCTGTAATTTGATAATGACAGCAGTTACATAAGGATAATTATAACGATCTCGGGTGAATCGAGGGTTGCACAGAGGGTGCAAAAGATAACTCGATTCTGGTACGCTATACTTCCTTTACAATTCACACTGAGCTAAGTGAGTCAGGTCTTTGTGATAACTCGCACTTCAGAAAGGAAAATGAGAGTGCAGTGAAAGATTAAAGATACGTGACTGTTGAAAGAAGCTTAAATCAGGACGTTACCTTATAACGGAGTGATGCAGGTGCCTCGTCGAATTTTACCAGTTCTGGAGGAATGAATTTAATGGGAAATGCACAGGCAATGTGACTGGGTGGTCAAAAGATGGCCATGTAGCTCAGTAAGCTACCTGGGTGTTTCTGAGAGTGACAGCCACTGTTTCTCGCCTTATATGACCTCAGGAGCTTATTTTCCTGCTCCTTCCAGAGGCTACAGGGATTGCAAGATGACGGTTCAGTCACCTCGTTTTCTATGTTGGGATCTTCCCCAAATCATGGTGACTTCTGGCAACCCATGCTCGCCAGTTTTTATGGGTAACTCAACCTTTCTGGCAGATTTTCGGCAGGCTTCGTCTCCATTCGCATTTTATCTGAAAAGAGGTAATTCAAGCAGTCACCAGGTCTTTAGGAAAGATAAGCAGATGCGCCAAATGGGGAGCATGGAGAGAAATTTACATAGGGGCTGAGTTTCTCATGACCTTCCTCAGTTAGGTATCAGTATGAAATTACATTATTTTGGATTGCAAGGCAGTTTGGAGGTTTGGTTTTGCTTAGTAAGTGATTTCCCACTTGACAATATTATACCAATATATTCAGCATACCTATGCATATCATAGCATACATTATTATATTTTTGCTTCTAAAACCTGCGAAGACCAAACACATAAAGATAAAACTGTCTCCCCCTTGCTGTTATTCTGAATGGTTACTGCAGATTGAAACTCTTCCGTTTTAGTTTTAGGAACCTTTTATGACAGGTACGGTGCGTTTTTATCAAATCATTTTTATATCTCCAGTGATGTATTTATCCATATTATTTTCAATAACATCAATGTTCTTTAACTTGTGTACAAGCGAACGTTGAAAGCTCTAATGCTCATCTTTGTGCAATTACAGTTGCAGGACACCACCGAAAACTTTTCTTTAGATAAGGTAAACGTGATATATCTGGAAGCCTTATGCTGCCCAAGTTCGATGCTCATAAAGCACCTTATATTTTATCTATTGTTCCCAAAGATATTTGAAAGGGATTTTATTTATCTACATGTTTGCCTTGAGTATTAGTGCAGCTGTTTGGGACTGACGGTTCAGTGAAGTTCCCTAGTTCTGGTGATAGTTTTAAAGCCATACTGCCATCTTTCCATAACCATGGCTGTGTCGTATCTTTTGCATTATGGCCCTCTTCTGTCGAATTTGGAGTTCCTTTGCGTGATGATATACACAAACCCCTCTCCTTTTCTATAGCTTATTGTTATTCGGCTTCAGGTATTATCATATTAATTTTATTATTTGCTGATTGTAATGTCTTTTTTTCCTTTATTTTATTATTTCCGCAAAGGGTCCTTCTGTTCTGTGAGGTTGATGTTTATGCAAGTGACACAATATTTGCAAAAAGAAGCGACAGTTGCACTTTCTATTCCTGTATCATTATCCAAAACCATAACGTTCATGATTTCCGGTTATGTATTTATATGAGTGAAAACACAGATAAATGAAATGCAAGTGGTAGTATTTTAATGCTACGACAAATTCATCGTCGTCTACTGCTGCTGAAATCTTGTATTTTACCCCATAAGGAAAACATGAAAAGCATAAAAATTATAAGGGAACCCACATCCAAGATATAGATGGCACACTGTTGAAACCAGAGCACACTCCAGTGCTGGAGAACATTGGTTCCATGTTCCCCGATAGGTGCAAGGCAGTTAAAAGGGGTACATGAGTTTAACACTGCGCTGCAGATACTTTTTCTCCTAAACAACAATCCATAGTTCTTATCTGGACCCGACATGGAAAGAGAAGAGGGAAAGAAAAAGAATGGGACTAAGACTCGGCCCAAAGTACAGTACAATTGGCTAAATTTTAGCCCAGAGCTCAGAATTCAGACTGACCAACTGAGACCTAGGGAATATGTGAAGGGGATCTGTGTGATCGCAAGGAAAGTTGAAATAAAAACAGCACGACCAGTTTTCGAATTACGGCTACTACAGTGAATGACAGCTATTAGGGATTTTTCGTTTTTCTTGTTTATTGTTTCTAAAGGATAAGAAAAACATTTTAAGAAATGAAATAGCATAGTTTTTATTATATGGTAATTTTAAAGGCTACTTACATAGATTATTTTTTCAGTACTAAATGCATCAGTGTGAAATGTTTTGTCATTATTTAAAAAAAAAAGGGGGTCTTTTGGCGGCATGTGAGGAATATTCCTTTCCAGCTATGGAAAACCTAACTTGCATACCTAATTTTATATCTGAATAAACCATCTGGAGAATTTTCTTGTCTTTCAAAAGAAATCAAACCAAATACTCTAGGACAAACAGTACCAAGTTACCTTTGTTTGAATATATATACATCTGCAGGCATACTGTTTTTGCGTCTATGTGATAAACAAGTAAATACATACTTTTTCAACACTGCATGACCATTGATATATAATTCTCTCTTTTTTTTCAGGCAGAGTGAGACATTAATTCAGCTATTGAAATGGAACAAAATGAAAGATAAAATCGAACTTTTGCATATTCTACAAGACCACCAACAAAACTGTTTGGTGAAACTGTGAGGATCATTAGAGTCTAGGATAAGATAACTAAGTAGCGCTCCAAAAAGAGACAATTTTAAAGACTTTCCATGTGAATTGTAGCAGACTTCACATTTCTCTTGGAGTCTGCATCTAAAAGGTTCTGGCACATTAAACAAGCAATACTTCGATTTTAATCCCAGTGTATACTGTTTTTTTTTTTTTTTGTGAGCAGTAAGTTCCTACGAATGTGGGAAAATTTAAGGAAACCCCTCCTATGAGTTATAGTGTCTTTGAAACACCACAGGTAGAATTTGTTGATAACATTCGAAAATGCTGAACAACGAAATGATAACTGGGGGAGAGAGGTCTTCTCTAAGTGTCCAATGTCTCTGATCTTGCCGTAACTGAGGGATGGTGCAGTCATCCTCAAATCTGAGGCGACATGATTCTTTTTGTATCGCACAAAATCTCTGACTGAACATAACGTTGCCAAGCAGTGTTCAACTTTTTTTTTTATTTCCAATGTCATACATGTCAACAAGTTGGCGAATTCACAGCTAGCGCTTTTCCCTATGGTTATATAAATATGATCCCTTTTATGCACAGGTATAATTCGCAACCTGTGTGATTTGAACTTTTTTTTTAACATTGTTTAGCTCAAAGCACGGCGTGATAACGTCAGCGGTGCTGTTAATGACAGTGCGCTTAACATTCCCCTTTGGTTGGTCAACATAACTACCTCTGCAGCATTATAACAGTAGGCCTAATAAGCACAATAGTCATAACAACATTTTCAAAATAGGAATGTGAATTACAACAAGTTTTTTTTTTGAATGTTGAAGTTTTAGGCTGTGTTCAAGCTGCCTGTGTGTTGCAAAATGATTTACAAGCCTAAATATTCTAAGCCCTCTGAGATGTAATCTGTTACTAAATAATTTATTTGTAGAAATTACCTGTTCTTTGAGGAATAAAAGATGATGATGATTTTAATTATATGGAGACAATGGCTCTTAATCGAAATATATATTAGTATTATTGCCAAGGCCTATGGAACACTTGTTTTTTAACTGGCTTAAAATATTATTTCCTTAAAAGTGTTTCTGCTCACCTTTGGTGTATAATTTATTCATTCATAAGGTTACTTGAAGGGCAAGAATGTGTAGATAACTTCATATGCTTTCTAGACAGAAATTGTTAATGTAGAGATGTGAATGCTAAGTGTAAAATGTTTATAATAAGCAAAGATATCTAACACACCTAGGACTAGGAACAAAATCTTGGCTTTAACAAAAGAATAATTGCTCGGGCAAATATTTGCTAGTAAGCCACAATTATGGAAGTGGTTAAGAAATATAACTTAAATCATTTTATGTTTATGAAAATCCAAATATTCCTCTAATAAATATAAAATAAATGGTTTGAAGATAATTTCATTGTCGCTACTCACTGTAGACCAATATTACACCAGGTGGTTCTTGCAGCACCGCCACTCTAAATGGCTGAGTCACAAACGCTCCACTCACCCGTTGATATTGGTGGATGCATTCTACTTTTGTAATTACTTATTTACATTTTTTCAGCGTTGAGGCATAAAAACAATCAAATAGGACTACTTCAAATTTTATGGTTGCACTGGAAGCAATATTAATGTTATGACATTTTTTTGTTTTTGTTTTTGTGATTTAATATTTGAACTGAGGTTTGATGATGATTTTTTTTTGTCAAATGCATAGGCGGTGAGTGAACGAAAGTTATGAAAACATTTCGTATCTGTTTTTCCGAAATTTGGTTACATGTGGTATTTTCTTACATTCTTGAAATATGATAAATTTCTTTCTTATGAAACATATTATGGCCTTATTTTATGCAACAATGGTGTTTTCGCATTGAAATGATAGATAAATATGGAGCATGTTAGGTTGCCAGTTCGTTAATTTTGAACGAAACCGTATGCAATCATGACGTATCACTTAAGAGCATAGCTGTACCATCACACATGCTACAAATACTTATCAAGACCACATTGTACAAAGACAGCAACAGCTACACCACAGGAAGAAAAGTAGATGAAGAAGGATCAATAGCATTTATGAAATTTCCTGAGTATATGGAATAAAATGATGACGGTCAATGTTCTATTGATGGAAATATGTCAATTCTGAGTAGCTATGAAAACACTGGTACTAATTACAGACAGCAATACATGAAGCAGTTAAAGAACCATTATGGAACCATTATGGAAATCAAACAACAGGAGTGGAGTGCCGTGTTTCACTGAATGCATGCACAATACTTTAAATGATGAATGGGATGCTCTTGCTGTAGATATTAAAATACTGATAGAAACTGTTACTCTGATTATTTAAAATGACATCCGTTCACAAGATTATATATTTCAGGCATTCCTTTCATCCAACCAAGTAATTTCTGGAAACTGCAAGCGTGTTCCAGAATCATAGTAAGTTTTTACCAACCACTTTTACTCTAGAACTTGTGAAATGGTTCTTGCTGCTGGTCCTTGTAGCCCTCTTTCACCATCCACTATCCTACTTGGAGGCTTTAATTTTTTTTATATAACTTTTAAGAGTTATAATGACCACAATGGCTGGAAGTGACCTTGAAAATCTGTAAAAGACAGTGTATGCAAAGAATGTGTAGCTCTTATGATGACTGGATGTGCCTATTCCAGAGTTCTTCGAGTTCATTTCCTTACTCAACATGCATTAGCAGTATGGTTGCTGGAGTCATCTTTGGTTAAAGAGACTCAGAAAGATTTACAAGCCTGCTACATGTCCCTGTTCACAACACTGAAACTCTGGAGGTAACAGTGAACTCAGGTGCTGTAAAAAGGGCATCGTAAATCAACTTGAAATTAAACTTCAAGGGTTACATGTACAGCATTTTAGGTGTATTACTATTGTGAAACTCTAGAAGAGCAGACTGGGATCTTCATTTGAACAGTGTGAAAGTCATGACACTTTACTTGCACACACCAAGACGCCTGAATTATGTAACCATGAAGCCAGAGAAGTTTGAAAAGTTTACAACACAAGGACATTTAAAAATTAGAAGATCTGGCAAGTTCTGGTCATGGATCTGGCCCGATATGGCAACTAAGCAAGCCCTCACGAG